>NC_062968.1:16639402-16684053 GCF_023119035.1 Salvia hispanica
AGAGAAATAATGGTTCAGTTTGCTAAATATGGGCCCAATGCTGAACGGATGTGAGATTTCTCTTCTTCCCTTTTAGAGTTGCAATTTTAAGTTTTGAATATGGGGATTTGGTTGAATTATCTATAAATGATTTCATATTTTGTTTGGTGTGCCTATCAATGTTGAGAACTTGAGTTATATCTTCAACAAGTATTAAACTTTCATTTGGATATCATAGGTTCTTCCGGAATACCAATACTAACAAATCTTTCTGGTTTTTATCAGTCATAGAGGTAGGATTGAGGAACCTGTTTCCAGGTTGAGGTCCAGAGGAAAGTCAAGAAGCCGCAGTCCTCGCCCGAGGTAGGGAACCTTGGTTTTATACTTAACTGTGATCATTGGAAATAATAATTTGTTTCATGAGGTGTGTGTGTGTGTATTGATTTCTCTAAATGGATGCTGATACGTGTTCTACTGGATAATAGCTATTGCTTATTTGTTTTACGCCTTTAGTATTATGAATGCCTACTTTTAATTATAAGTCAAAATCGATAATGACTTTTTCTCTACTGCAGGACAGTTAGCAGTGTTTATCTAAGCTTATTGTAGACATCTTATATGCCCCAACATCTTTATAAGATGTTTCAAGAGCTTATAAGTTAGAGAGATAGAGAGAAAGAATTGTGAATGAGGGCAAGATGAAATGGGAAGGTTATATGTTAGAAATAACAAAAATAATGGGGTTATTTTTGTAAATTGGTTACTGCTCATAAGATGATGAAAAAATAATGTGTTGAGAAATTTATTTTTTAGGAGCTGAAGAGCTGTTGGAGCTTATGTTTAGATCTTTATATATTATAAGCAGTTTAGGAACTCATTTCGGCAAACATTTATAAGCAGTGTTGTTTCTGACCTAATGCTTGCATTCCTCAAGAGCTTAAATCCACTAAGTTGATTACAGGGACAGGGACAGGGATAGGGACAGGGCTCGCAGTAGGAGAAGCGACAGTAGAAGTAGAGATAAAAGCGAGCGTGACTATCCTCGTGACAGGCACAGGGATAAGCGATATCGGAGCAGGAGTAGGTCTCGAAGCCGGAGCCTTAGTGGAAGTCCTGGTTATCGTAGAGAACGTGGAAGAGGCAAATATGATAATGATGATGACGAGAGACGTAGACGAAGTCCGTCTTATAGAAGGTATATCTTTTAACACAATCCGACATCTGAGTTTTATTAGTTTCTACACTTTAATACATATTTTTTATTGTGCTTTGTTGTATATGAAAGTGCTTCTCCTATTCGGCGAAGTCCCAGTCCTCGTAGGAGCCCATCTCCAAACAAAACACCTCCTTCTAGGGATGGAAGTCCTACCATGGATAATTACAAAAAAGGACCAAGCGCATCTATAAGCCCCCCTCCACGCAGTCGACCTGATTCTCCGAGTCCCCCTCCACGTGGTCGTCGTGTTTCTCGGAGCCCCTCTCCACATTCTGAGGCTGATGTAAGTATTTGAAGCTTCTTCCTATACTAATTGACAGAATTTTACCTTCCCCAGATATGTTCAATCTTCCCTGCTATGTTTTGGCCAGGAATGAAGCAGCGAACTTCTTCTTGTGGTATCGTTTTCTTGCTGCTGGCATTGCGTAACTTGATCTATCTTGTAATTATCTATCTGTGGCGGTAGTGGACTTATCCTTCTGTTTTATGTTAGATTCTGCGCCTGCTTAAAATAGTAATGTACCAATCTAAACTCATACCTTTCTGAGGTGGTTTAATTTATGTTTTCAGTAGTTTTATCATTATATGTGTTTCTTATTTAGTTTCTAATTATGTTCTTACCTAAATAAATGTTATTGATAACTTCACTTATATAGAACCCTTTTACCAGCCTTCTATAGTTTGTGTTCCTGAGGATAGTTGGTGGTTGACAAGATGATGCTTGCAGCTATTGAAGCTTCTTTTAGATGATGCAGTAGATGTTGATGCAGCTTTTGTATTTCTCTTTCCCAGTAACATTTTCAGACCACTTGACGTGTAGGTGTCTCTTTCCCAGTAAGATATTGAACCCTTTTGGTGTGAGTTGATATACTTGTTAATTGTTTGGAAAGGTTACTATTTGAGAGGTGTGAGTAATGCCATTGTTATTCTATATTGGACTCTAAAGGAACACATGTAATCATCCAATTAAGTGCTAGTTTGAGAGAGGGAGAATTATATTATGAAAAATGGAAGTCGGCATCATGTAGCATATCATAATATAATTTTGTGTGACGAATTACCTCTTACCTAACTTGCATATGTTATCACAGTTATTCTATCCACTAATAAGACAAATCTTGGAAATTTTCTGGTGCCTTGTATCATGCTCCTTATGATAGATACTAGTACAATTTATTTGTTGATGTATACTTTAGGTATGACAAACACACTATTATTTGATAAACAAGTTTGTGTGGTGAACTATTAAGATGAATAGGTGCCCCCTATTATTATACATTTATACTCCTATGTTTATGAAGCTTATCTATTGATTAATTTATGTATGTAGAAGAGTGTGGAGTAAGGCCTACATACGCGCGATCTGATGCGGTACATGTGTCATTTGATCTACACGCCATCTCTAAATTTAACTAAAACTAATTACAAAATTATTTCTTTCAAGTCTACTTTAATTTCTTGCATCGCACTCACGCATATTCACTTTTTTTGCTATCATCTCTTGTAAAGTCAATGCTATAAATTATTGCATTTGACTTTTTACTTTTCCCTCATTTTTCCTGGATTTCTATGCAAATCAACACTTAAGTGGATGCTCTTACCTCAAGGTTGTCTGCATAAGTTGTTCCACAGACATTTTAATTCGATGACTTGTATTTTTTGCACTGCATAATGCGTCACTAATGCATGAGATGATCTCTACTTAAGTTGTCTACCTCCACATATATAATAAGTGTTCCATGTCTAGGTATGTTGATCGGTCCCAAAGGCCGTCGTAATAAATCATGATGTGTTGTCTCACCGTATAAGATTAGTAGTGACAGAGCCTCGATGGTGCATCCACTGTAGCTTCCCACTGTGGTGCACCACCGTGAGCCTCAACGGAACACAATCATGGGCCTCGATGGAATGGATTCTATGGTGGTACTACTTTTTTGTGCTCCTAAAACATGTTATTGAGTAAGCAAGTATAATTCAATTAATATTCATAACTATACACAAATTTCATGTGAAATCCTTAGCAATCAACCATCGTGAGCTTCAAAACAGTACGAAAAGTTCAAATGTCGCAACGTTGTAAGGATTTATTATTGCTTATTAAATTACTTTTTGTTTATACCTTGATAAGAATATTTTGTAATATTTAATATACATATATATTTAATGAAGTTTGCTAAAGTTGTAACCGTGAATAACTAACACAAAGCTGGATGTAACAAATCTACTTTTTCAATACTTTTATTTTTAATATTTTTGCGAAAAATTGAGAAATAGGTTTAAAAATAGCATGTCAGTTACAACCATATAAATGGATATTTAGTTTTAAAAGAAATATCTAATAATAGAACTTCTGTAGAAAAGACTTACTGATTAAGTTATGCAATTATGAAAGCCATATTTTCTCCTATATACCCAATATGTAATGTGTACGAAAGAATAGTTCATATACACAATTGAAGCTACAAAAACGGTCAAATGACTTTGGTCTCACTTGCCATTAATTAATGGTGTAGAATAGTAAGAACCAAAACCACATTGAAAATGAAAAAGATGGTTAAATAGTTTTATTAACTTGATGAAAAATATTAGGGCAAATATTTAGGAAAGATAAAAGTAGGTGCATACACGCGAATTTCTCGTGCGAAAGAGTGAATATAGTCAGCATTGTAATTTATTAAATGAATGGAATGGTGTGAATAAAAATGAATTGACTCACGATTCCTGCTACCTTTATTGCAGAATAGAGTATTCCTTTACTTGGATTTCACATTTTTCACATTTTTTAGGTTGGACTTTATGCAAAATCCAATGCAAAGTTGAAATTAGGCATGAATCCCTATGTTCTTCTCACCCAAAAAGGAACACCATCAAAGCCTTGGGTGTCTTTGCACTTTCCCAACTGTTTGTAATTGTATACTTACTCAATTTGCATAATGAGTACGAATTCTATTAAAATAATATTACTATATCTCCTATTGTCAAACTAATTTTATAACTATATAGGATCTTGAGCACAACGGACGCATTGTCAGCAAATTTCTGGAGTAAGATCTGAACATATTAAATGGCACTCCTATAAAATAATGGAGCTTTTACTTTCATACCCTAAATTATATTACCATTAAATTTAATATGAAATTGAAAATTCAAACTAAATCAAATTAAACGATGGAATCCAAATCATAACCAATAAAAAGAAAAAGCAGAAAAAAAAATAAAAATTAATAGATTGTTTTCATTGTGGGCTGCATTTCATAATTATCATTATTATTACACCCTTTTCAGCTGTCCCTCAATTTATTTCTTGGCAGCATCATGAATATTGATTCATGTCTGTCTACCTTATGGAAATTAATCCATTCCATCATAACTAACAAAAAGAATTCAACCATCTGCAATAATCACTTCAACTAATTCTAATAGTCGAATACAAGAATATTTATTACACCCTCTGATCATGTCAAATTAAATAAAAAAAAACTAGAATAAACTTAGGAGAGAGGCCATGTAATGTAACTTACCTTTACAAGCATAAGAAATAAGAAGAAAATAAAAGTAGTGAAAAATGAAATGAAGAAATGATCAGAAACAAGAAGAGTGGTGTGAATTGTAGCAGTAGTTATAGGCGTGGAGGCGGAGGAAGAGCCTCCTTCGCCTAGTGGAGAAGAAGAGCCCATTTTTGAGCTTGAACCAAATCTTCCTCCTCAGCCTTCTCGCGGTTCGGAAGCGAACAGAGATGGCCTTTTTCACTCTGAAGAAGGATGTTTTGATTCTATCGGAGACGCTCTGCTTCCTCGAAAACGTGTAGCTTCGCAAGAAGAGCTGCCTCTTCTCCAGCTCCGTGTATCCCATCTCACTCCGAAACACATATGTTTGCGTTTGCGGCCCCATATATATATATACGTCTATGCGTACACCATCTGAATAAGAGAAAGAGGAGAGAGACGGATCTGAGAAATAGAAGGATCGATGGGTTTATATAAACTAATAAAAGGGAGAGGAGAGGGGTTTGTTACTTTGTTTGTTGGCGGCTTTTTTATTTATTATGCTTCCACTTTCATTTTGGGGGCTATGTTTTTATTTTTTTAGAATTATGTTTCTTATACAGGTATGTTTTCCTTTTTTCTCTCACATTCCATGTTTAGGAAATTCATATTTTTAAGATATTGTTTTATATATTTGATTCTTGTAATATTTCAAATTTATATTTATATATTATGAAAAATCTGAAATATTTTATTGACAGTATTTAGTGAATTAAAAATAACAATATTAATTCGATAGTTAATTTGAAACCTATTTATCAAGGTAAAAAGAGAGAGCTAAGTAGCTTAATTTGAAATATAATTGAAGTTTAGTATTCACTTTGATATAAAATTTTACTCCATTTAGCATTTTTTTTATATATCATACATACACTATTGTTTGGTAAGATTTTGGAAATTTAATTAACAGTATTTAGTGGTATACATCACAATCTTTAAAACATATCAAGTCCCTGTAGAACATTGTAATTTGTATTGACATTACCATTAGATTTCTTTTTGCAATTAATCCCTCCGTCCGTTATTAGGAGTCTCATTTCTTGACGGCACGGATTTTAAAAAATATTAAGAAAAGTGAGTAGAAAAAATTTAGTGGAACATGGATCCCACTTTTATGGAGTACTCCCTCCGTCCCAGATTAGGAGTTAGATATAGTTATGGCTCGGGTTTTAAGAAAGAGTTAAAGTGAATAAATGAAGCGAGATGGTGGGGTGTGTAATAAATGAAGCGAGATGGTGGAGTGTGTAATAAATGAAGTGAGTTGGTTGAAGGTGGGTCTCTTTTGACTTTTTTGTCTTTGGTTTGGTTTATTTTATTTTAATGTAGATAATGACATTTTGATGTAATTTTGATGAATAATGGAGTAAAATTATATGACCAAATATGAAAAATTCTAAATATGACTCTTAAACTGGGATGGACTTTTATGGCAAAAGGTGATTCTTAATCTGGGACGGAGAGAATATTAGTTTTAAATGAAATGTGAGTGTAATGAGTTAGTGGAAGGTGAGACTCTATTATCATTTATGGTAAAAGTGAACCTGAACTTCTATTCACGGACGGACTAAAATGGTAAAAGTATACAATGTAAAGATGATTTCATGGACATTTTGGTCCTTTTACATATGTACAATGAATAAATACCTTATATAGTTGGAGTTGGTAACAATAGTAGTAGTATATTAATATAGGCAATAGGAAAGCTTGCGCCAAGATTTAATTGCTTCCAGTCTTAATAATATTAATTAGGATTGGACCACCAGGCACCATCCACATTTTCTCTACCTTTCTCTTTAATGCCTTATTCTGTTTCCTAAAGAAGTTTCTGATTAGAAATAAATAAGGGGGGAGGAAAAGAAAAAGGTTTTGAACTTTATAAAGGCCTCTTTTATTCAAGAAAAGGATTTTACAAATCGAAAAAATACTGTCCATTGGAACCTAATCACACAAGAGTTTAGAAAAAATTCATATCTAACGATATGGTTATAACTTATAATTAACTTTATCAAACTTTATTTCGTTTTAATTCGAATTTTCATCTGTGAAACAATCTGAAATGATCAATACTTTCTATGAAACATCTACTTCTCTAAAGTAGTACTCACTCCGTATGAAATTTGTTATCATGGACAAAAGGGAATATTCTCTTTGCTTGGCAGTGAGCAAATTAAAATTCTCCCTATATCTATATGATAGTGTCATGTAAATAAATAAGTATATCTAGCTAGCACTATTGTATGAATATAATAATTTTTAATTAAGAAACTTAACTTAATATTTTTATGTTAGGCCTAATGGTGATGATTAAATAGGCTTTCAAGATGGAAGTAGTTAAATAATTTTAGAATTTTATAATGTATCATTGAATTATTAAACAAAGTAAGTGACACACTTGTGCGAAAGAAAACGCTTCATGGATAAGGATTCGAAAACAAAGATTTCTTTTGCGGGCAAGAAAGAGATTCCAACAAAAAAGTCAAAAATTAAGTGACATAATTGAAAATAAACATAAACAATGAGAAAATGTTACAACCTACATAATTCATGTGTCTTCTCACCAATCAAAATTCGTTAATTAAAAAGCTATCTTAATTCTTAGCTTAAACTACATTTGTTACACTCATTCTAAACAAATTATCTGACCAACGTTAAAAGTCGCCCTAAACGCCAACTAACAGAGTGTTATGACGCAGTTAACATTGTTTGATAAGTTACTCTTTAATAGTAGTATATTTTCCAAAGTAAGTTTTGAATATATCCGATCCTAATGTCAAGTGATTGTACTATTTTAATGTTTTAGTCATCAAGAATTTTATCCCAAGGTTTCTTTGACAATTTTTTCGAAAAAAAAGAAAACAAATATAATCCATCCAAACTAGTTTGCTTAAGGAGTTTCACTGCAATTCATAATTTTGTTTTTTTATTCTGTAAACACTTAAATATATATAAGGGGTGCACTATGGTGCCACCATAGATAGAATAATATCATACCCACCAATATAGTCTGTTAGATCTCATTTCTGGACGCCTAAGATTAAATTTCGTGAACAGAACACGGGTTGCAGTCTACTGTATTAGATATTGCAGTCGTGGTAAACTGCAATATTGTTGTGGTAAGACTGCAATATTCAATGAATAACACTGCAATCTGATAACGTAAAATTAGAAATTTCCCCCTCCGTATTTTTACACGTGGCAGCATGACAAGCACACGATTTTCAGATCTGATGGCCTAAGATGGTGGTATGATATTACAATAAAGAGGATTGTCATCTTAATATATCTCCGTATATAAGTGATGTTCATGTAAGATAATTTGGAGTGAATCCCTGACAAAAAGTATACTCATATTTTGATTGAAGAAAACAAATAAATTCAAAGTCATGACATTCATTTATAGAGCTAATTAAATTGACTAACTAAGTAGCATATTTTTCATGTCTCCAACTAATCTTGTTTTCCCCTTTTTTTAATCCTTTATGGTTAGCTTATTGACATCATTTCATAAAAAGAATCTACCGAAAGTTAAAAGGAAAATTAATCCAACGCGTTTCAAAGTTCAAAGTTCAAAGTTCAAACTCCCAAATCACATGGTAAACTGGCGAAGAAGTATATTTGCAAGAAATGTCAAAATATAAAACAAAATGTCAAACCCCAAAACATCATATTTCAAGCGCCAAATGTAACCTCACAATGGTTGTATTAATTATTCAGCACCTAACATTTGGTCAAACTAAGTAGCCTATTCTATAAGTGCAGGCTAATCCTTTTATTTAATTAAACATAATCATTTTAATCCTACTACAACAAGATAGAAAACCTTCATTTATTATCTAAACCACCTAGCATTTAATTTTATTCATTTCAGAAAACGATTGGGCTTCACCCATGACATCTTCACATGCAATACATACTATCGAAAAAATTTAGAACACCACTTTTTAATATTATTATAAGAATCATGACTAACAATTTTCGACGCGACACAAAAATTCAACAAGAACACACATGAAATTAATGAATTTGGATCAAGTCGTATTTGAGGCTATACATTAGGAACTCAATAACTTTGGATTGGGTAAGGGTTACTTGTTAAAAATAATACTCTGTATTATTGTTTTTATTATTATATTTATTATTCTTTTAAAAAATACTATACTGCTATTCTCTAGATTCATGTAATGTATGCTTAAATAAGGTATATTAGGTTTTTATCGTGTAAGGAGTATAAGATTAAGATCGTTATGGTGTTGTATCAATCTATATTGATATTGTATCATGTTCAGGTTTGAAGGTAGTAGGTCGAATTTGTGTACATGTTGAGCATTTCTTTAATAGGTCAGGTTCAAGTTAATTATGCCTTCTTGGATTGTGTTGTTATCCGGTTAATCTGATAACGACTCAATCCACACAATTTGTCACCCCTAATAAAGTACCAAAATTCTCCTACATATACATTAATCCCTCTAGGTGAATCAAACCATCAACTTACTAATTAAAGGCAAAAAGAAAAATTTGAAGATTTTAGAAACACTCCTTATTACATGATATTTGGCAGAAAAATCATGAATAGGTGGGAAAACTAAAAATTTGAGTTTAAGTACGAAAAACTCATTTAAAGTAGTAATGAGATAATCAAGATAGATGCAACCAATCATCCACGAAGAATGCTTTGTCTTATTCTTGAAGCTTTTTTTTCTTAGTGTACATCTTTAATTAAACTTCACTGTATTACAATAATTCATTAATCACATCCAAAATAAATTATAATATATGCATTGTGCATCAAGATTGTTGAGACAATGTCCAAATTAATAATGTGATTGAAACCGGTCTTAATTTTTATGGTGCAAAAAGGTCTAACATGATATTTTTTGCTCAATTCTATGGTCGGACTTGTCACACTTGATCAAGCTAATATAGACACATTTTCATTGGGGAGCATAGGTCCCAACATTATTAATATTGTTCTTCTTGTTATTATATTAGTACTACTTTAAATTTTATAATTTCTCAAAAGTTTCTCAACATTATTATTAATTATTACAGGGAAATAAACAATATAATAGTGTTTGCCAGAAGTAATAGTTCATTGGAGGATGGTAAAATTAAATTCATATCCTCACTCACTTTATGTATGCATAGTATGTTGGCCAGAAGTAATATATTGTGGGCTATTGGTCGTTTCCATTTATGAATATGTAAATTTAGTTGAAGATAATCGACCCATAGACGCAAAGTTACTAATCATTACTAAATTATTGCAAGTAATATGCAATGATTAAATATGGATTTAAATGCTTTTAATTAATTACCGATCCACCTTTCCATGTTGCTTCACATTGAATCATCAATGCATAGGAATTTTGACAGCTAAAGAAATCAAGAAAGCAAGTTACATTCAATCGTCAATATGCAGGAATTTTGACAACTTAAGAAATCAAGAATGCAAGTTATATAGTCAATTATGCCATTACATTATTTTTGGTACGTACGTAATGTTCCTATGGTAAACACAAGAAAAAAATTCTACTACAATACTTCGATTTTTTGAAGTGCAACATAATCAATTAAACCTATAAAACCATTGAGCAAAACTAGCTTATAGAATCACCATGAGTTGGCGTTGGCATAGTCGACGAGATTATACATACAAAAATGTCATTTTAAAAAATTAAACGTTACAAGTAGACCAACTTTACAAGGTATTCTTATTTTGTACATATCATTATATCAAATACAAGACCTATAAATATATTAAACTATTAATATTTAATAGTAATAAATAACAATAATAGATCAAATTATACAACTGTCCTGAAATTAAGTTATTAATGTATAAATATGAGTATAATATTAATAGGTGTAGATCTAAATGAAATGAACTAGCTCTAACCTAAGATAAAATGCTTGAAATAATAATAGCACATACACTCTATCTCTCTACACGGACACTGACTTAGAAGTAAGAAGTCATTAGATGCTGTTTTTTGACCTAATATACTCTTTTGGATAAAGAATGTGACTAAATGCCTAAAATCATACTACATGACACCACAATGTAGATAAATTGTTAGGGTTTATCTACGATTCTTGAATTTTGATGATCATTTAATCAATTGAAGTAGTAGTGGCTATAATTCCTGCATCATTACTAAGCCACCTACTCATAGCTGCCTGAGGTCTTCATCCCATTCACCAAATTAAATCTTTTCTTCCCCTTTCCCTCTCACTTCATTGCACAAACCTAATTGCATCTCTATCCACACAATACACTTAAACCTTCAAATATATTGAAACTAGATTGCCCACACTCACATATAGAGAATTGAAAGGACGCCCTTCAAAGATATTCACTATACACAATTAAGTAATAACTGAGATTTTTTTTAAAATAATACTATATGTCAATCAACCAACGCCCCTTTGCTGAACAGAAAGTTCAAGCAACACAAACCTCAATTACTATGCGGCATGCCAACAACAACTGTATAAAGCTTGACCCAATACATACTAGTACTAACCTAAATGTACATTTTCTGTAGTCAAAAGCAAACTAGTAAAACAAGCACTTGGATCACAACGTCATACATGTCATCGTTTCCCAGCTTCATTAGCAGCAGGTACTACTTTTTTGGATAATTAGAAAGGTCTACATCCATAAGGGAAAGGTCATAAGGCAAATTAGCAGAATTTGCTTCGCTCCTGATCAACGATGAGGAACCTAAGGCGTCTGAGTTCGGAGTCTCCTGATTCCCGCCAAAATTTTGAGTAGTACCGACTGAAGATGGTGAATTTAACTCGTCTTTGTTCCCAAGGTTGCCTTTGTTTCTTCTGACTGTATCCATTTCTGGGCCAGTCGGAACAAAAGTGCGAGCCCTGTACTTTGTAGTTCCTTCGTCACCATCACCGTGGTTGTAGAGCACATAATCATGATAGGTAGGAGCAAACTGAATGAAGTTAAAAGCAAACATGATGAGAATATCCGCATAAAATTTTGAGAACACAGGTAAAAACCACACCCAGGATAAACATATACATGATTGAAAAGCATTGATACAACTAAGAAGAAGCCCATCCAGATAGTTTAAAATGCTTTGAATCTTTTTACCTGGTGTACTGTATCATGGTAAAAGTCACTGATGTTCAAAGCATGTGCAAAGCTTGCTGCAAAGCCACGATTCCCACCAATATTGGCACCAGCATATTCTTTGTAAGGAAAAGCGTAAAGATGGCCAACTGCAGCAATTAGCATTTCAACACAAATTATGAAATTTTGAAATTCTGCAGCATCCTCTGTATCTTTGATTAACTTGGATTTGGCTGCAAGAAAAACCAGCACACCCTGCAAGAGAAATCCAATTAACTTGATTAATATTCTCATCAAAAGTTAGTTCATAAGCATAGGAAACTACAATAATCTGACTACAGTAACAAAAGAAAGTTCTAGACATGTAGTAGTCTAACATTGATGATAACCAACATGGAAAAAATAATTCGGTAGTTGATCATTAAAGCTATTATAGATTATAGATGCATTAAAAAGGCTCAGGTCATACAAAAAGTTGGCAGTAAATTAATGACATAATAGTGGGAAACCAGGACAACGAGTAGGAAATTTTTAACATGAAGATTTAGCAGCAGCATTAGGGTTATTGGATATCTAAACCTTTCTTACCTGCCAATATGTAAGAAATACGACAGATTTGATTATGATAAACTTGGGCACTGGATTGAAAGGCTTCAGCAAATCTTTGCATGCCACATAAAACAAGGCCAAGGCATAAAGTGCCACAGAGTATGATATCGTGTAGATTATGGTGAGGTAGAGATAGGATTGCCTTGGATTGAAATTCCCGTCTTCATACTTCCCTTTTGCATATAGTATCAACGTAATTGTGACTAGGATGGGTTTAAGGATCACAAATTGCAAACCCCCTTGTTTGCACCTTCGTATAAAGCGTCTGCATGTGCAAATAAGTCAATAAACTTAAGCACACAGGCCCACCAAAAAAACGGAAAAAGATTAATGTGAAAACTCAAGTAGATTATTTATTCAGAACTATTACGACAATGATTTTGACACAGCCTAAAGAAGACATAAAAGCAGACAAGATGTAGTGAGAAAATGTAACACTTCCTGAATAGCACTAATGCAATATACCCAAACCCTCCTAAATGGTCAAACAGCCTACAATGAATCATTGAACCAACCAAACAGTATATCGCTATAAGCTCTCATAAATATGAAATGAACGCTCATCAAACTTCAAGACCCTATATGACACCAAACTACTAATCACCTGAGCAAAGAAATAGGAGTATTGCAGTAAATTGAAGAATACAAGTAGTATCACCAATGTCACCCATCTAGAAAAAAAAAAAAAATGTATACTGGAGTATAGCACAATATTTTAATTAGAATTAGATGTGAGTGCATCTTGAATGAGAGTAAAAGATGTTACCATAACAGCCAATAAGCAAAACTGAAACCAAAGAGTTTTGAAGAATCTAATATTCATACATGCATCCGGTCCCTCCAGCAACCAAAATATCCATATAATACCTCAACCCAAACAAAGTGTTAAGTTTTCTGATTGACTAGATTCTAGAACTAAGACAAAGATTCTCCAGATTATAATATATATATAGACAGGAATCTGATCTTTGCTACCTGATATGCATATAGTATCCCACACCAAATCCTAAAAACGACAGCAATATACATATGACGTTTTTAAAAAAAGCCATCATATGCATAATACTGTGATCAGCCAAAGAAATGGTAGTACGTGCAGAGAAGGCTCACCCATCCAATGCCATTGGGGGGAAGCAGCATGTCATTAGACACCAGTTGGGTTTCAGAACTTTTCCAGTTAAACTTAGCACAACAGCACCTGGACCACCTACCCATGCTAAGCATAGTGAAAGGAAATTATAAATGACCCAAGCTTCATATCTGTAGGGAAAATTAATTAGAAAAAAATCTAATTGTTTGAATGAAATGAAATAATCTATAAAAGCTCATAAATTTAAGCAATTAAACATAAAAAATCTAGAAATCTAAGAAAAGCAACATTATATGCAACCAAGAGTCCAAGACATACAAACATAAGTGGCAGGGGTATGTAATGGTTCTTGTGTGGTACTATTATTTTAATTCCAAATATTTTATGATTCACTATATACTCAGTTCTCTATGAAGTCCGGAACCATGTTATGTATGCAGTAAACATGAGCACACATGTCACGGATGATGGATGTCATGCTCTCAAATTCTTGTTGCACTACGTTTACAGAAGAATGTCATAATGCACATGCAAACTCCTTTTTGCCTCAGAATTCATAAATCAATAAAAAAAGCTTATGTTTCAGGAAAATCTTGTTGCAACTTGCAAGCTACCAAAAGTACTAGGGGCAGCTGGTACAAAATAGTTTGTGTAACTAATAATAAATTTTTTGGGTTGTATATGAGAAATAAGCTAAAAGTATAGCCCTAACATGGAGTTACTAGTTCTATAAATACAATGACACCCAGGTGAACTTTTACAAGTTATTCAAATACCTATTACCTACAGCATCAACACTATCAAGCGCCAGTACTCAAACCATTTAATCATTTGAGTGATGCATAATTTGTTTATCATAAATCAAAAGCTTATTTACTGTCACAATAGGATGGAGGTTTTCACATGTTGATAAAGACTAAACTAGATTGAATCTTCTTAATCACAAATGCCACGGATGAATTCATGAAATGAAACAACAGGTCTACCACAAAGATGTGTGAGAAAATGATACTTGATTAAGCTACAATAATTATAAGAAATTCCAAATTAAAATTTTAGATCATAACTGCAGAAAAGCAGCATTGTCAGAAAGTTAGATGCAGCATCACGTTATTTCATTACTCCAACATTGTGCGATATCTCATATCTGTAACCCTTTTTTTATCATAGTACATTATTTTTTGTCTCCTTAGGAGTAACATATGATACTTGTAAACCCAATCAACCACACAATCAAAAAGTTGGGAATGCCATCGAGGTTTATTCCTTACTTGAAACTCGTTCAAAACAAAATATGAAAATGTGATGAGCATACTTACATTTCTCGGATTGAATTGAAGTAAATTGCATGTTTATTCAGGATCAAGGACAAGAAAGACATCAATGCATATACCTGTTAGAGATTCACAATAAAGATGATTAGAAACCACTCACAAGTAGATTGAAGAAAATTATAGCATAAAGATCCCATAGTGAATGCTCGGTTTGGGTTATAAGCTAGTACAATCAACCATATAGAAAATGATTAAGATTGGTAATGCACATGGCTAATTCAAATTCCAGAAACCGGGATTGGTGAGATTTAAACTACTCCATTATTCAACTAAAAAGATTGACCGTGTGAAATCTTGCAAGACAATAGAATCTTCAAATTTGAAAAATAAGATACCAATAGGAGGCTCTCCATCAAAATTCATGGAGATGTTGAGTTGATTAGTTCTCTTAGTTAAAAAGAGATATCTTCCCAATAATCATACCGTAACAAAGAAATCAAACTAGTTCCTTTTCATACAAGCATAAAAGTAAAACTGTCATTTAAGCATTGTATATAGCAGTTAACCAAAGCACAGGATTGGATAGTAATGTTCCAGCAAATGAGCAGAAACTAGTGAGAAGACGTCAACTTTGGATGATGGGGCACAATAAGCATTTGATCACATAATCAACAAGAAGGTCTATTGACAGAGAATGGGGAACTCACTGGAACCATAAAGATAATGCGGACAATGTATCTCTGATATGTTGGCTCAGTATAATTCAGTAAATGGTTATAAATGTGGCGAAGGGCCAGTGCTATTGCCCCTATTGTACACGGCAATGCTATCAGTATGTAGAATATGGGCCCCATTTGCAACCAACAGCCCAATAGTCTCCCCGAAAAATCTAAGAAGAAAGCAATAGCATCAGCAATTAACAGAACCAACTAGGAAAAAAAATACAGATAGAACTACACCATCTAAAAAACAGTCGTATACCTCAAAATTCAAGTGTCGGTGTTGCCTGATTGCAGTAGCGTCAATTGAATACAATTGAATTTGTGAATTTCCTAAAAACTCAAAAGAAGCTTAACTCCAAATTGATGGCGAAGTGCTCGATAAAATGGTTGATCGAAGCAGAAACCGAAGAAGTGCCCTCAAAATCACACAAAAACTCGAGGGCGGTCGGATTTTGTAATGAGAGCACGGAACGGCATCACGTGAAGCAAAATTATCGCTTCACGATTAAGAAACCACCAGTTTGAATTAATGTTGACGAAAGGTCAAAAATTGAGCGCAGATAACGGGCATATGTAACCCGATCGCTGAAATCAAACACAGAATTCGGATTATTTTCCTTTTTTGGGCAGAGAAGAAAAAGCAATAGCATCAATCGAGAATCCGAGAAAATGCAGTGGGGAAATTTGAATAGGGGAGGCAAAAAGTGTTTATGGCGTGGAAATTGGGAATTAAGGCATTAATTGTGGACTCGTGTTAGTTGTTATTTGCTTAAACCAAATCTTTTGTTGAATTTATTCTTTCCAACATAATTTTTCATTGCCAATAAATAAAACCAACAAAATAAGCCAACTCAGAGTCCAACTGTCACTATATTCTAGTGTTTTTTATACAGCAAATGAGGCGTAAAACATGTAAATAATGAGAACAAAATGCTGATAATAATGTACTTGAGTCCATCTGCCACTATATTCCAGTGTTACTACATATTTTGTTTATTTAGCATCAATTCAGCAATGTTTATTTTGTTTCACATATTTAATTTAATTGTAATATACACAATTTTAATATTATTTATTTAAAGTTATAGAGAATATTATAAGCAAATTAAATGTATAAAATAAAATAAAAATAATGTTAAACGTGCATTAAACGAGCATGATGCTAACGAATGGTGCTTACATAAGGCATGTAGCATATTAGTTCCTATCAATATTAGTTCTATATGCGATCTTTCAGATATTGGCTATTATTAGGAGGTATTTATGCATTTCACATTTATTTTTAAACCTTGTAATAAACATTCACAATCCACGATACAGTATGTCACGTGCATTACGTGCATTTTTTTCAAGATAAAACAATGATTTTCATTAAAATAATTGAAAAGAAGTACATAACTGAAATAAAAGACGACATGATTGAAATAAAATCATAATCATCGCCCCAAAGTGTACCTATATTTCTGCAACTAGCAATCTTTATCGGGTGTCAACTCATGACGCATTTGATAAGTTCGAAGGTTATGAGCGCACCTTGATTTGTGGCTTCTCTTACAATCGAGGAACTCGAGGCATCGTTGTATTATCTTCTCTTCAATTACGAGCGTCGACTCATTTGACCTCGATAATCATGTTTTGTAATATGTTGCACGTCCTCGACCACAAATGCCTCAAACGTTTGACAATTGCTAACCGTGCAAGAGCACGTTGGATGCCCGATTTACGTCTTTTCTCGTGCAACTCATGTTTTCAGGTAACACAGGCTACTATGTTTTTATTTTAACTTTTTATATTTTAATATAATTTCATGGTAAATAATATAATAGGGCTTCACTAATCCAATTGAGGTTTTATATTTTTTTTATATCTATTTTGCAATGCTTTAATTTATGGTTGATTTTAGAGTTAAATCATTCATAATTAGGTTACATATATTTGCAATAGTAAATGGAGTATTAATTATTATACAAATTTTATTCTTATAATAATATTTATAAAATATTCGTGATAGTTCTCTTGTAAACATTTTTCTGCTATTTGTTCATTTGTTTCTTATTCTCTCTACTCATTCCTTTCAATTCCATACATCATTATCTTATGTAAATTTGTTTATGAATTAAACTATCTTTCTTTAACCCTTTCGATTGTGTCACATTATATAGAATATTTAGCTCTTTGTATTTAGGTATATGAAGGAAACAAATATAGCTCTCTCATAGGACGACTTGGACAAGAATATAAATCCATTTGTGCAATAGACTACTGTCAGGAGTGTGTGATATCTAACAATAAAATCACATCAATTTTAGATTCAGCAAGTATTATCACTCGTGCTGTGCACGAGTCATGAAATTTTCACAAAACTCTTAAGATAAGTGAATACTGGGCCAATAATTTTATAGTGTTTAAAATTATGATATATAGGGTAAATAAAATACAATAGAGAACATAGTTAAGACAATGATGCTTATATCTAAGAATACGTGTACATTAGAATAAAATATATACAAATAAAAGAAAATATGCAACTAATAGCAACATACAAATACAAAATATACAAATAAACCGTGACTACATCATTAATAGCTGAAATATTAAAAGTTGGAGTATAAATTAAGAAGATCCATTTAAATAAAAACATCACGCAAAATACCCAAATATTTTTAAAAAGAAAAAAAAAGATAGAAATACAACAATAAAATTATGAAACCCATACATTTAATTCAAAAAATGTAACAAAAGAAACGAAATGAGGAATACAAATAAGCCCATTAAACAGCGACACATCCTCACACATCTCAAACGGCGACAAACATTACAGATCGGCGGTGAAAAAGCACAATGACAAAGCACAACTAATAGAAAAATATGCATGTTCCCCAAAAAAACACAATGATAGAAATAACCTTTCATATACGGAATACTCCCTCCGTCCCGGATAATTTGGGTCACTTTGACCAGGTACGGGCTTTAAGAATTGTAATGAAAAGTGGGTTGAAAAAGTTAGTGGAAAATGGGTCCCACCTTTTTATATTAGTTTTATAATAAAATGTGAGTAGAAATGAGTTAGTAGAATATGAGGTCCACTGTCAAAAATGGTAAAAGTGAAATGGGACAAATCATGTGGGACGGACCGAAATGGAAAACTGGGATGAATTATCCGGGACGGAGGGAGTAATAAATAAAAGAATATTAGATAATAAATTATAAAAAAACTAAGCATGTTCAATGTGTAAATTGTAAAACAATAGTTAAGATAAATATTTCAGAAAAATAATACACAGTGACTTATGATTAATACGTACTCCATTAGATTGATGTTTACAAAACGTAATAGACACCAATCTAAATCTATATTAGAATCATGATTTAAAAAATTGTTGCAAAAATTAATTTAAAAGGAACTAAGTAAGTAACCAATAAAAAAAATGCTAAAAACCGATTAATAATAACTTGATTAAAAATAATAAGTTAAATGCTGATAAAGATTAAAAATTGTAAATATAGAAAACACACTTAAACTTATGGTAACAAATAAAATATTAGATAAAAAGATTCACCGGCCTACTATTAGTAGCCGCCACATGTGACTTGGAAACCCAATCTATACAAATAATAGAGGTATGAAATCTAAAACTCAATAGATTATAAATGAATATGATTAAATAATGTATAAGTTACTCATAAAAATCTTTAATTTCACCTATAAATCCATTCCATACTAATAAATACATTATAGTTTACAGATGAGGAATTGATTCAAGATTGAGAATCTGAATAACTATACCATGAAGAAGAAAGAAGAAGAGGTGGAGATAATACAAAAGGTAAAAAACTAATTAGTATAAAAGGGTTTTCAAATATTATGTGAATATAATGAGTAGTTACATATAAATTCAGTAGTTTATCTAAGATTTCATCACTTCAGTTACATATGACATAACGAATTTATGTCAGAACTCAATTATTTATAAAAAATTTTAAGTTTAACATAGTTAGAACTCAATTATTTATTGTCCCTTCTTTATAGGAAACAATTCATAAAAGTGTTTATCTAATATATAATCATTTATTGCAAAAATTATTTCCTAAATGCTTTACTAACATTCTCATGAATTTTTTTTCAGGTACTTCTCATTGGAAACAGCCAAGTGGAGCTGGAACAACCGTCTCTCTCCTTTCATGGAGTATGTAATAGAATATATATATTGTGTAACAGAATAGTAATAAAATACTGCAAAAAAATTCATGATGTTTCCCGCCTATATTGTGTCAGAGTGGCAGTCACGTAAATTTATCAACAACTCTCCTTTTATATTAGTATAGATTTCAACAAACACTTGTCAACAAAAACATAGCAATGTTGAAATACGAACCACCAATATCCACAATAGAAATAGGCCAGCCACTCTTTCTCCCTGCCACGTCGCAGCACTAAAAATCCACCTGACACATCAGATTTAGGCCAGTTGAAAGGCCGATAACACGTTGTGCGCACAGAAAGAATATAACAGGTTCCCTTGGTCCAGCAAATCCACTAGATCACGCGGTCTAGGAACTCGTTGGTCGTCGGAAAATCCTGGTCGTCGGACACACAGAGCACTCTTTCAAAAACCCTCAACCACTTTACTAAACCTAGCATAGGGAAGTAGGGATCGATCCCACAGAGATGGATGCGTAATAATCATGTTCAAGGATTTGGACTTGTTTTTTTGGGGTCGGCTGCTGCCACGCATTTTTTCTTGGGTTGAGGAAACTAAACTTGACTTGGGAATTTAAACTGCTACGCTAACAGCTAGACCTAGGCGAAACAACAAAAGCATGCACGAAAATTAACCGAACAATCACTAGATCTAAGAAACTACTCTAATTACCTAGACCTGGGAAACAAACTGACTGTGGGGACCATGACTGAAAAAGCAGAGTACGGACGAAAAGCTGGCAAAACAACTAACTCTGGTACTAACTAACAGCGACATCATCTTCTTCAACCAATTTGCGTAAAAACTCAGAAGACAAACAACATGGACGAAATCAGAACAGAGCAAACTGAATCTAAACCATTTTAAAGAGTAATAACAAAGAACTAAACAGATCTACAGATGCTAGACGAAGCAAAACAGAAAGCAAGCGAAAACTCAAAATCCATGCACAACTCAACCTCCTCACTTCGGATCCAACCTCAGACGCTAAATCCACTCCGGATCCAAGCGTCCGACACAAACTCCAACCAAAAGAAACATTTCATAACTTCAGATTTAAACAACAACCTCCAATCAATCAACAAACCACAGATCTATCATCAAATTCCCAGATCGAGTACCACAGCAGCAAAAACAGAGATCGACATATAACTTGTCAAAATAAAACCTCAACAGCAGGATCTACGTAAATCAACTTGAAAAATCACAGATAAACGCAAACTAACAGAAGTGAATAGATAATCAGTAGCATCAACAACCGCATCGACTCCCAAAAGTGAAGTTCGACCATAAAAGTGCAAAACAAACTGAAAATTAAAGAGATTGTATCTTCGCCCTCACGCGGACGGTGTTGCGACTGAAATTTCTAAAGAAAAACCCCTTCGGAACCGAAACTACCCCAGATCTCCCATTCCCAAGTGTGTGTTGTGTGTGTGAGCTAAGAGTGAGCGAAAAAAAAGTGATTTTTTGTGTGTTGCATGCTCCTCTATTTATAGGCGTTGGAGTGGGGCCCAGCGAGGTATAGATAGACTTTGTTGCCCTCAGCTACTGACTCCCTCCTTCACGCCTTCTTTTTCCTTAGATTCTGCTCATTTTTACTTCATTCCTTCGCTAGATTGTTTCCTTCAACACCTCCTTGATCTAGCGATTCTGTCACACACCTGGCTTATAAACCGTGTTAGACCCAACAAAATGTAACGCTTTTCACCATATAACCGATGCATGAAATTAGCCTTATCATGCGCGCTCCACGTCCTTGCGCGCCGACTCCTGTCGTTCCTCAAAGTAGGCCTTCTTGTCATCCGTTGCGTGCCTGATCGTCTTCACAAAGACGGGCCACCTAGGGTATATCCCATCCGCCAAGTAGTAGCCCATATCATGCCGGTTGCCGTTGGCCACAAATGAGACGGCTGGACCGATGCCCTGACACTTCTCGTTGAAAAGGGGCGACGAGTTGAGGACGTTGAGGTCGTTGTTCGACCCGGCTACCCCAAAGTACGCATGCCAGATCCACAGCCGGTAATCAGCTACGGCCTCGAGGATCATCGTGGGATTCTTTGACTTGTAGCCGGTCGTGTAGGCCCCCTTCCAGGCAGTCGGACAGTTCTTCCACTCCCAATGCATACAATCTATCTTGCCTAACATCCCGGGGAACCCATGCTGCTCCCCGTGCATCTGCATCAGATTCTGACAATCTTGGGGGGTAGGGCTTCGAAGGTACTCCTCACCGAAAATTTGAATCACGCCCTGACAGAAAAACTTCAGACATTGCAGAGAACTCGTCTCACCGATGTGGAGGTACTCATCCCACATGTCCGTCGCGCCTCCGTAGGCCAACTGCCTGATTGCCGCCGTGCACTTTTGGATAGGGGTGTGGCCGGGTCTGCCAGCCGCATCGTGCCTGAAGCGGAAATAAAGATATCGACGCTCCAAAGCGTCAACGATACGCATAAACAACTCCCTGCGCATTCTAAAATGCCGCCTGAACATGGTTGTTGGAAACCGCGGGTCCGGAGCGAAGTAGTCGTCATATAGGCGCTGATGTGCAGCTACGTGATCCCGATCAATCACTGCTCGGCGGTGGACAACCGGTGGAGGGCGAGGTACCGCCTGCTGTTCCACCCTTCGCATGTACCGCTCCATCTCGCGGTTCATGTAGGCCTCCATAGCCTCGTTCATCTGCCGTTCGTACTCCTCGGCATCCCCATCACTACCACCCGCGTTACTCATCCCTCGATGTTGCTCTTGTACAGAAATTTAGAGAGAGAGAAAACTCGTTAAAACAAGTGGTGCAAACGAAAATGAAACTTAAATCGCGTATATATAGGTTTTCAAAAAAATTTAAAAAAAATGAAAATTGGCGCTGGCCGATCGGCACGCCACAATGGCGGCCAGTGCATCGGCCAACACCCTCTAATCGTCTAGCCTACGCCGATTTTTACACCGATTCGCCGTTGGCTGACTACAATGGTTCGGCTAGCCGATCGGCTAGCGACGCGAATCGGCTAGCCGACACTGTGGATGCTCTAATAAGGAGACATACATCATTTGCACAAGTTCATTTATTTTCAAATTTTGATGCATGCAAGCATCTAACAACCAAGCTTCTCTCAACTTAAGTAAAGTAGGTCTAAGAGTTATGTGGGTCTTGGTCTTTAAATTCTTGAGAACTTGCACTTGTGACAACTGGACTATCAGTTGGTTCCGGAAAACTTGTTGATGCCGGTGGAACACTTGTTATAGATTCTATTTCAGTTTGTTCTGGAACACTTGTTGTAGATGATGTCTGTTCTTGATTCTCCATGGTGTTACCATCTGATTCTAATGCATTTGGATCACCTGACTCGGTGACTGGAGGAACAGAAGCATCTGGCTCTACATCCGATTTGGCATTTGTAGAATCAGGTTGTTCAGATGTCGGTGCACCGACAGATGAGTCAGCAAGTGAGTCTGATGCGTTGGAAGCCTCCATGATAGAGTCCTTTGGAATATCAGATTCAGTTGAGGGCAGTGGCTCTGAGGAAGTAGATGCGAGTTGTGGTGTTGTAGTAGGCCCTTGTAGTAGTAGTTGGTTAGCGGTAGTAGGCCCTTGTAGTAGCAGTTGGTTAGCAGAAGTGGGTGCACTTTGGGGTGTCTTAGTAGGCCCTTCTAGAAGCAGTTGGTTGCCAACTTGCTTCTGCAAAGTATGCAAGGCAAGACCGGGCTTCTTTGAACCAGGATTAGGACCATATAAAGATGCCATGCCCGGTGGCAGAATTTCGACCGGTGGTTTCTTTGCAGAGTCTTGAAGGCTTGTGATCTTGGATTCCTCAAGGGAAGCCAAAAATGCAGCTGCAGCATCCATTTTTGTGGGTGGTTTGTGCTCCAGGTTCTGTTGCAGATTCTTGTTCCATTCTTGAACTAAGCTCCTTAGCGAAGGTCGACCATGAGCCTAACGTAAAACGAAAAAAGTAAGGTTTATAATTAAGGATTGTGAATAAATAAAGTAAGCGATTGAGATGATACATGAGCATGCAACACAGCCTCAGCAAGCATCCCTGTGTCATGCCAAGCCTTTTCCATGAGAGTATTGTCCCCCAAAATAGCTGCTGCAAAAGCAGCTTCTCTTCCTGAACCAATAGATATCAAACTGCTTACCAGATTCTGCGAAAACAAACATGTAAGAGTGCAATCTGTCAACACAACAATAATTTATGAGATATTAATTCTCACAACAACACTTTCAATTAGGTTATCTCAAAATATATTTAATTATTGGGATATTGACGCCTAATATCACAAACTTTTCAAAAGTTTATTTTATCCCACAAACTTTGAACTTGACATATAATATTACGGGGTGTAATCAATTGCTAACTTTTTAAAGTTGCCAACTTGCTAACTCATCAATACAGTGCATTAAAAATGTCAATACAGTGACATTATGTGTTGACATTTTAATGTCACTGTGTTGACATTTTTAATGCACTGTATTGATGAATTAACAGAGTTAGCAATTTAAATAGTTAGCAATATAACGCACCCCTAATATTACGAACTTAAATAGTAGTTGTTTAATTTTTCCACCAACGACAAAATCCGACGACTACATTTTATTTGTTATTACAACAATAAGATAAGATATGGTTACCACTGAAAAATGATAGTGACGTGATTACAAAATCCCTAGAAACCAGATATGATAACCCATTTCATTTTAACGTAATTCTATTTTGTTGCTTGTGGGAAAAATTCAACAACTATTTAAATGCGTGATATTATATGCGAAGTTTAAAGTTTGTGGGAAAAAAATAATATTTATCTAACGAGAAACAAATAAAAAGTAGTATATACTTACACTGAGCCGTGTTAACTCCCCATGATTTCCGAGGCATAAAGCAAGACCTCTCAACTCATGGCCTTGTAGAGCTCCTTTGACCGAACCAGCAGCAGCTAGTCTCTTGAGAGCCTCACGTGCGATATCAGTTTGTCCAGTAGCATCAGCAGCATCAATTAGGTCGAGAAACTCCTTGGCGAATTTAGCGACTCCTTGAACAGCATCCACGACATTTTCCTTCTTTGATGACAAATTCATAATGTCATTCAAGTCCAACCCCAGAACTTTGTGTCCAATGTCTGTGCTGTTGCTCATAGTAAGAAGGCACTGAAGGGCTCTCTTAAGATCATTACTCTGCAAGGCCAGATGGAATTCTAACCTCTTTGATATTCCAGGCAAGTGAAGTGCTTCCGTCGCATAACCCATGCCAAGCATAAATTGTGCTAAATCATCATGATGTTCTCTACCAAGCCTACTAGCCCATTTTACTGCACTAACAGCGTCCCCATGGGCTGCAAGACATCGACAACGGATACCAGGATGGCTAAGTGATATTGCATGAACACACATATACCTGTCAATCAGCCAAAGGGCACCATCTTTGACCCCTGCAACAACAATAGGTCCAACTGGCCGTTTTTGTTCTGCGGGAAATCTAGTATTAGACACTGCAACACCACCACCACCAACAGCAACCTCATTAACTTTTTTAACTTCCGTTTCTGTCGGATCAAATGTATGATTATCAGCACGTTTAGGCAACGTTAAGAAAGGGGGTATCGAAGGGGTATGCTGAAAAGAAGCTAGTCTGACAACTTGTAACATAGGAGGTCTCAGTGTTGTCCTTTCTTGTGGCATCACCTGTTGACTATCTACTGTTATTAATGCCAAGTCTCCATGTTCAGCAACAGCCCTGTCTTGTGCCTCTTTAGCCCTCATCTCCTCCTTCTTTCTTCTAGTTTCTAAGTCAATAGGAGAAATTCCAGCGTCCACAAAGACACACTCAACTGTGGTTGGGGTGGCAACAAATAACTGTCTCCTATGCCAAATAGCCCCAGTAGCAAATGGAATTGCCACGTCTCCCAAGTAGCGAAACTGAGGGCGTAGGGAAGATATGACAATATATTGTTGATAGGCGAAAGCACAATACTCAACGGTTTGGTCCCATGCTGTCCATTCTGGTTGAGGTAAAAGGTCACCAATAGGCTGAAAGGTTTCCCAGCTATATAACTGGAAGTTGTGAGGCAATGCATCAGCTGATAATCTTTCTCCATCATCCACGGTGTTAAAAGAAGACGCGGATTTACTTTTTTGCATTGGCATGGAATGATTTGTCGACGTAGAAAATCTTCTGCATGTCCGATAGGAAATACCCAGTAGAGCGCCCCCATACAAACCAGTAACTGGCTCGCCTCGGCTACCAATTGACTTCATTAATATGTTTGATGTTCCGTCATCAAGCAATATACGAACTTGAACGCTAGAAGACGACGCTGCTGTAGCTGCAGCCAAAGCAGCAGCTTGTGCCGCAGCAAGTGCAGCTTCCTTTGCTTTTTTTGATGAGCCACCTTTAGAAATTACAGGCACCCTTCTTGGTAATGCAGATTCCAACAACGCAAACCTATCTCTACAAGAGTCCCAAGCCAAAAACCTTGCACTACCTGAATCAACAACCGACCAGTTGCTAACTTTATAAACTGAGAAGTAGGGAATATCAGGCCAAACAATTGACATGTACCTTCAAAATTGACAAAATAAAAGTATATGACATCAGCTTCATATATGAGAAAAATAAGCATGAGTAGGCTAAAGAATTTCTAGGTTAATTCAAATTGACAAAATTAAAGCATAAATATTGACCGTGTGTAACTATTAAAAAAAACAAGAATAAAGACAATGATTAAACTAATAAGTTGGAAAAATATATCACAGTTCATTCACACAGCACATTGAAAAGTTGGAGAATATGACAAAGCAAGATGAAATAAGCCATGAGTTACAAGATTAATGTGTATACTTACTTCCCCGAAGAACTGATAGAAACAATTGAGAAAAAATCATGCGGAACAGTTGTACTGATATTCTTTTTAGATTGCTTCACATGTAGTTGTTCTTGTCTTTCATGTAGTAAATTATTGCTTCCAGTAGCTGGATATGGATTGTTAGACAGCTGAAACTGTAGCACCTTCAGTTCCCTTCCAACTACATAGACTGCTGAATGTTCTCGGCTTCCTGGTGGCGATGGGAGTGGAGCTACTGGCGGGAGCGATTTGGCATCAAATTCGCAAACAAACACACCGATATTGGTTCCAGTAGCAACAAGATGAGGTTGTAAAGAGTGTGCAACCATAGAATAAACCTACATTGTAAATTTGAAGCATACAAGTTAGCAGCAATCGAATTTCTAGCCATCGAAAATTTAGGGAAACTTAAAGTCACACCCGAAGCTTCTTGTGAGATGCAAGCAACTGAGGTGGGGCTAATGAAGAGAGTTCACATAATGGTCTTGCCAGGGCTGAATAAGTAGGATGCTCGATCGCCCTATCCATTATTTGATGTGAAATACCAAGACGATTAAGACGATTTGAAAAATTGTACATATTGTTCAGGATTTGGAGCAATGCTGGCAATAGTATACTAACCATATATGTGAATCTTTAACACATGTCAAGATGTCTAAATTTGGTGCTCGAGGGTGACACCATGATGCCACACTATGGCAAGCCAATTTTGAGACAGGTTTTGTTCTTCGAATTTCCTAGAAATGAGAAGAATGGGTTGGGTTGGACTATGGAATGTAATTTTTAAATGAAACGACGTGCAAAATTCACTTAAACCTTTAATGAAGATGCTTCCCAAATAGCTAAGGTCTTGTCAGCACCAATGGTGATGAGGTTTGGCGGAGCACCAGCCACACGAGAAAGCTCAATAGCAACAACCCCACCATCATGCGCCTTATAATAGCATAACAAGGCTAAATTCCTTTAGTATCAATTGTCAATGTAGCATGAAGCAACAAATCTTTATCTTCATGCTGTATAATACTAAGGAAAACAAGTATGGAAAGAAGAAAAAGATTTGGGATTATGATGATAGTTACCTTTACACTTAGCTTAGGTACAAGTTCCCTTAAATCTTGACGACAGTCTGCATTCCATAGGACAAGCGATCCATCGGTACCACCAGAAACTAAGAGACCCTGGTTCAAAAGCACATAAGAGTGTGATATACAAATAAATAACCAAAATAGCTTTAAAATGTTGCAACTCTTGAACAACCTGGCTAGATGTAGCCATGAAAGTCATCAAACAAGAAACTGGTCCCTTATGACCTCCTGTATATCTTCGAGCAAGCTGCAGCGAAACCATGAACCTAATACAGTTTTACTAATCTTCACTTTTACTCTCACAGAAGGAGTAATTTCATAAGAAAAAAGTAAGATTTATATGGACAAACCTTCCAAGTTAACAATGAAAGAACTCTAATCACTCCATCTGGCCCACCAAAGGCTACATAAGGACCGTCATTGGAAATTGATCTAGGAAGGAATTCCATACTGTAAAAAATTATTTGATAAAAAATGTGGTCTTTCATTGATAATCAACTCTCAGTTATTTTTCAAATAGGAAAACAAAATTAAACAAGCTTCTAAATTGACAATTTGGAAATTCTTGTTATCACTGGCGGTGACACTTGACTACTTGAGGAATTTCAAAAACAACAAAGCAATTTATGATACAGATTATAGGAAAGAAATGCACATTTTCTTTTAAGTTTGATATGCATACATGCCGTGAACCAAGATAAAAATGATAAGGACACATGGTGTAGATAGATTCGAGACTTGCCATAGAAGATATTTATTATCCAACTCCTGCTTAGGTACATCACGGCCGCGCATTGTCACCAAATCCAGAAACACAGCTTTATTCTCACAACATACTACAAGAAAATGCCTCCCTTTCGTTGACGGGGCAGGGGAACTGAAAGGTGGAGAGTCGTTGTTGACAGCTACCGGAGTTTCAGATGCAGCAGCGCGATTTTGCCACAACTTCCAGTAAATTACATCATCATCGTAAAAGCTAACTTGTTTAACACTACAAACAATATGGAATTATGTTCAACTTAGCAAACAGACAATATATTCCATGAAGGCATTGTAATTTAGATATCAAATAATACCTCCCACCCCGTAAAGCTTCTGCACGCTTGCCTCTAGGCTCTGAAGTGTAGAGATAGAACGACGTCGCATCAAATCCAGCTTAGAAAATAGATGATCTTTGCAATACATATAAAGTTTGAATTGAATTGAAAGCCTTGGCCATACCTGACTCGCCTTCGGCCAGCTTTTCCAATTTGGCTCCAACCAAACGACTGTAGTCCACGCCACCGGCCCTCAGCTCATAGATCACCTACCAGTGACATATAAGTAATAATGATGAGAAATAAAAAAAAAGCATGAGAAATAAACCTGGCGGTGGTCCCAATTCCAGACGGAGACGTGATCGTCATCATCGGCCGTGACAAGCCACGGGTGTGTTGGGTGCAACTCGATCTTCCTGATCTTCTCGCTGGTCGGGCGGAACGCCCTTAACCGCATCATTGTATTCTCTGGTTGATCTACTGAGTCATTGCTGATACATGCGTCTACTTAGAGAGAAAGAGATTGGAAGTGATGATGAGCAAGTGCATTGCTAGCTCTTTTGGTTGCTGAAGAACATGGGAGCATTTCCTGCGGAATTCAGTGATCTAACTGAAAATAGGAAACTGAATTCCAACGTTCAAGGATCTGTCACCATCATTATGAAATATTAATAATGAAAGGAACCAAAATATATACAAGTGCAATAAAATATCTTTATTTTTCCAAATTTTGTTTGGTATTCAATTAAAGATTTTATATCTCGTTTATATTTTTCTATTTTTTAAATAAATATATCTCGCACTTCATTAATTTATTATACTTATCTCTATTAATCAATATATTAATATGTATTTTACTAATTTTTCTACCATTAATCAATATACTATAATATAATTTATATTCTACTAATTTTTCTATCATTGCACAACAAAATATATATTCATAAAATATGAGTTTTAATATATTATATTTATATGTTATCGCTACAAGAAAAACTAAGGATTGTTTTGAACTAAATCCAAGGTGAGTAGTACTCCTATATAATGCTCCCTTCGTCCCCAATTAAGAGTCACACTTTTTCATTTCGGTCCGTCCCCAATTAAGAGTCACACTTTATTTTTACCATAAATAGTAAGTAGGTCCCACATTCCACTGATTCAATTATTTGTTATTGTGATTTTAGATGGTTGAATCAATATGTACGTTATTTTTGGACCTTTAATACATATTAAAATATAAAATATGTTTTTGGATGAGTACAAGTATACGTTTTTTACAGAGTTTAGTAGTTAAATCATATTTTTCTTCGCTATCGTAATTTAATCAACATGCACATTATTTGTGGACTTTTTTATTTTATAGTATGAAAATATAAAATACTCCATATTTTCGTGAATGAGTACAAGTATATAAATCTTAGACGAGTTTAATGACTGGATCATAATTTTCATGCACATTAGTGACTGGATCATATTTTTCTTTGCTATTGTAATTTGAGAAGGTTGAATCAACACGCACATTATTTTTGGACTTTTATTTTGTAATATGAAAATATAAAATACGCCATAATTTCGTGAATAAGTACACGTATATAGATTTTAGACGAGTTTAGTAACTGAATCTTGAGTGATTGAATCATATTTTTCTTTGCTATCGTAATTTGAGAAGGTTGAATAAACATGCACATTATTTTTGGACCTTTTATTTTATAGTATGAAAATATAAAATACTCCATATTTTCGTGAATGAGTACAAATATATAAATCTTAGACGGGTTTAATGACTGGATCATAATTTTCATGCACATTAGTGATTGAATCATATTTTTCTTTGCTATTGTAATTTGAGAAGGTTGAATCAACACGCACATTATTTTTGGACTTTTTATTTTGTAATATGAAAATATAAAATACGCCATAATTTCGTGAATAAGTACACGTATATAGATTTTAGACGAGTTTAGTAACTGAATCTTGAGTGATTGAATCATATTTTTCTTTGCTATCGTAATTTGAGAAGGTTGAATAAACATGCACATTATTTTTGGACCTTTTATTTTATAGTATGAAAATATAAAATACTCCATATTTTCGTGAATGAGTACAAGTATATAAATTTTAGACTGAGTTTAGTGACTGAATCATAATTTTCATGCACATTATTTTTTTGGACTTTTAATTATAAATTAAAATACAAAATTATCTTTCTAGTTTTGTCGAATACTAATATCTCTATATGCTTATAAAGAATAATTTAATATGTAATCTATAATTTAATACCACAAAAAATTGAACCCTAAAATCACACTCTGCAAGCGGAGTCGCAGGCGTATCAGATCAAAAATTCACTCCCGATTGAGACGCCACCGTTTCGAAGGCCGCCGCCGACGATTCAGCCTTTGGTCTCGACGCCGCTGAGCGTTCCGCCAACGACATAGTTACTCCCACATTCAGCTTGTAAGTATGAATCGTGAAAACCTAGACAACGTTCTTTTGCATCGAATTTGCTCTGTGATTGAGAAAATCTTTAATTAGGCTTTCTAATGAGGCAATGTTCTCGAGAATTTTATGTTTTGGTTCAATTGGCTCGCAAAGTTGCTGTTTGCCTCAATATCATAGCTGTCTCCTCCTTCACGCTGGGGGGAACACATACTCATGGCTATTTCGTGGGTGAAAATATGCTCTTATGACTTATATCGGTTGTAACATATTTTGGAAGTGGGAATTGAACAGTGAAACACTCAATTCACACATCACCAAAGACCAATGTTGATTTCCATTTTTCTGTTGTTCTGTATTAATGTAGTAATGGTTGCAACTAATTAGGGTTTTGCAATTTGACGAGCTTATGTAGTCCTCTGCTTCCTTTTACTTCATTGTAGCTCTGGCTGTTTACTATGGGGCATGGCAATTGATTGTCAGGTATGCTTTTAGCCGAAATTGGTAATCACAATTCTTGCCTTTTGTCATATTTGAATTCTGTTGTCTCAGTGGGACGAGTGGTGGCACATAGAGAAAAGAGTAACTAGCCAAGTTGGGATTGAGTTGATGCTATGACTAGACTCTCATTTAGGCCTCGACCCCTCGACATTAACAAGAAGCTTCCCATTGTAAAATCTTTTAAGGACTTCGAGGATGATGATGTTCCAACTTCCACTCGTAACTCCCAGATACTCCGTCTCGCAGAAGCTGATAATGAGGTGACTTATCTAATTGAAAGCTGAAATATGTTCTAGTTTGATTCATTGACTGATTATAATATATAGTATGTTTTATGCAGCTAATATGTTAATATGCAGGAGTATACAATTTTCTATGAGATAGATTTCAGTTAACCTTTTGAAAATTATTATTAGCAATACTTGTCACATTGCAAAGAACAAAAAACTATTATTGTTCTTAGAGTACTTGTATATCAAGCAATCCTACTACAATAATGCTCCCCTTTCTTTATCTATGCCATGAGGGTCTACCACATTCACATGGGTGGAACAGATTTGATGATCGGAGAACTTAAAGGTTCAATTTGAAGATTAGGATTTATAGTTCGTTATGGTCATGTTCTCTCGGTTGCATTTTGAAGTAGTGTTGTTTCCAGAACAAGATCAGCTGAATTTTCTGTCGTCCTAAATAGAGAAAATGTTATAGTAGTGCATAGATCGCAAATTCTTCAGATTTCGCTTCTGTGAGTGTGATATTCTCAATCCAAGCAAGAAGTTAGATCATGTTACTGGGGCTGAATCTCAGGGATGAGGTTCTTAGATTCAATTGAATGGTACCAGGAGGACCTCTGGAGGAGTTAAAACTTTCTGGATCTTGCAGATGATGGATGTAGGGATGGTGTAAACCTGGTTGAGTGATGCTTAATAGATTGAATCTAATTGCATTAATCTAAATACAATTTGCTAATCGAGCACACTCACAAGTATGGCATTCTGCCACATCACTGAAGGAATAGTAGGACCTGACTGGAGAATTTGTATTCGTGCAAATTAGTGAATCACTAGATATCCAATGATGGTTGAGGAATTTCTTCATAATATAACCTATCCTTTACTCCCAATTCCTCCCAATTAAGAGGCAAGACCACCCATTTTGTAAGTCGTGAAAGAACAATGTTTAGGTGATACTCTTATGAGGATGCTCCAGAGGAATATGGGGCTTTGCTTCTTTATTAACAGTAACTGACAAATCAAGGTTCTTTAAATGCTATTTTAAACTGGCGTGCTACAATTTGCTAGACAAATGAACTATGTTTGTTGTATATAATGTAATACTACTATATAGATTTTTATGAGAGGATATATGGATTATTTAATCATGCCACTAATATAACTGAATAGGTCCAACAAGTATCTTCCAAGAAACTTGCTTCAGAAATACCAACTCCTGAGTTTGTGGTTGTGGATACATATGAACGGGACTACTCTCGTACATTTAGTCAACCCATGTCATATCTGCGAGCAAGGGGAGGTAAGTCAACTTCGTAGGCTGCTGATGTTTTGAACATTTCTCTTTGCTTATTTATGCATTATAGCATTGTTAATTACTGGCAGCTCGGGCTGAAATTGGAGAGTTTGTTGAGTATGATCTTGATAATGAGGATGAAGATTGGCTTGACGAGTTCAACAATGAAAGAAAAAATCTTGTAGCTGAAAAGTAATCATCTCTTCGTATTTATAATCCCTTTGTAGTCTGTATTATTTAACTTTGTTCAATCCTTCAATTTAATATTTGTTTTTCTTCACCTGTTGCGGGCATACTCCTTGTAATATTATCTGGGAATGCAGTTGCAGGAAGCCCCTATGCTTAATTACTAGCATTAAGAATTGAAGTGGTTTGTATTGAGTTCTGTTATACTTGTAACTTCACTAAAAGTTTGAAGATTACTACTCCCTCTATTCCCATGTTACCTGCACTTTTCTATTTCAGCTTGTCCCAAACTACCTACAATATTTCTATTTTAAGTAAGAATTAGGGTTTTAATTAATGTAATAGAGTTATAAAGTGTTCTCTTATTAAATGATTTCTCATTACACTTAAAATACTAATTTAACTACACTAAAAAATCAATCCCAAATTTACGACCTAAAATGAAAATGGAGTAACATGGGACAGAGGGAGTACTAATTGTAACAGGTCGTCTGTTATTAGATGCTTCTTATTTGAAAAATTGTGGCTCAAGTTCTGTGAATTGCTGTTTGGATTATGATGTGTTTGTACTCTTAGCACATTCTTAGCCCCTATTTAGATTATTGCTGTTTCAGACTCATTTCAAAATCTGTCCAGGACAATTAAATGTTTCCATTTGATATGACGAAGTTGCAAATATTTTCTATTCGTTCCAAGCTTCATTTCACAACTTGAGTCTATCTGAACAATTGCTGCCTTTTGCTGCTTGTAATATCATATTTGTCATACTAGAGGGATAGAGAGGAGGTGTCTAAAGATTTAAGGGTGTTAAGAAAATATCGCTTAATGTATTTTCTATTTCTCTCAGGGTTCTTTATGAACTTTTTGCTTAGCTTGGCTTGTTTGATTTTGGTGCAGATTGGAAACAATACTTTTTAAGTTGGAGGTTTTAGATCACAGGGCTCGTGAAAAAGCAGGGGTTATTACTCCAACACTTAGCTCACCTATTCCTGTGCTTTTAACTTTTGATGCTGCTGTTGAGGTGAATGCTCCAGTTCTTTTTAGTGATTCAAAGTTTATGTTATCATTTTGATCCTGTGGTTCTAAGTGTGTTGATTTTGTTATTCAATATTGTTTTTCTCGATGGTAAATTTCACTGGCTGCAAGAAAGGCATTGCACTTGTTTACTTGTCATCTGTCTCACTCCCTTCATGAATATAGTCATATAGACAAATGCAATCCCACCATCTGTTAGCCTCTGCATTTGCAGCCTTGCCTTTATTCTAATATCACGCTGCTATCTATAGCTTTTGGCCTATTAAGTGATTTTGATTTGCTGAGGCAATTAGATTCTTTTTCATTTTTGTAGCAAGACTAAGAGAAAATGTACATACTAATGTTTAGGATGGTTTATCTTTGTACCAAAAGAGGCTTACCTTCCTGTTATGGAGGATTCTCATTTCATAATTTCAAGTATGGATCAGACTATTCAAAACTCCTAATAGTTTCCGGGATTCTGTGAAAGGCCCTGTGGTATAAAATAAACTGATGGTAATCAAGGAATAATGATGCTTATCATTACCCTAGATCTTATGTATCCGAGTGAGACAGGACCTTCACATCAGTGAGTACCAGGTTGACTAATATTTGTAGTTTGCTTGTGTCACATTTACTCCAGTGCCATATTGAATTGTTTATTTGCATTTTGTAATGTTATGACTTACTATGAAATATTGATGTGGTTACATTTCATCCGGTTTAATGATATATAAATACAAATTTGGGTAATGGAAGTAATTCTGGTTCTTGTGTATATTTTGATGAAGTATGCTTGTCTCGTATCTCTCTTATCTCATTGACATGTAATGCCCTTATTTAAGATCCTAATCTTTTGTTAATTCACATGCTAGGCATTGCAATCACTCTCAATTGAGTATGGAGTTTTCCGGGCTATTTACAGTTACTGGAAAGAAAAGGTGAGGGGAAAATTGCATAAATTGATAGTAAATTGAACTTTATTGTTTTGGTAAAAGTATCATATCTGGAAGCAAATTCAAGTGTCCAGGTCTATTTGATGACTACATCAATATCTTATGGCCTTTTTTTGAACTTGTGAAGTACTCCCTATGTAAATGTCTTTTGGAAGAATCTGATATATAAGAGAGCTCACACACAGTGAGTGAGTGAGTGAAAAAGGGAGGTAGTCTTTTATGCAATATTTAGCACATTTCTTTCTCATTCAGATTAAGAATTATGAATGTAGAACTTTGAACTTTAATTATAAAGTCCCAGAATGAATTAGAGTAAAAAATGTAACTGCCAAATTTCAGTATGCTAGTGGTTTGATTTTTGTACATCACCTGGCTGTTTTGTGACCCTCTTTTCCCCAAAAAGTGCAAGGTTTAGCTTGAAATGAGTCCTGAATTCAATTAATTTTCCTTTGTTTCCATCTTTATCTCTGCCAGCGTGAGAGATGGCAAAAACCAATCCTCAGACGTTTGCAGGTTAGACTTCTTTCTTACATTTATCTATTTCTGTTACTGTGAACACATGATCAACTATAGCTGATTATTATAAAAATATTAGGCAATGATTTGTACCATTTCCAATACGTATTCAATGCTGCATGCTTTTATCTATTACATGAATGCATTAAGACCTGGTACTCTAGTGCTGTAATTGTTGCCTGTGCTGTTATACAACCGAAAGGGGTGTACATGAGCTCGTTTACTTTCGGCCTCTTATCAACTAAACTTAGCTGCTGATGATCTGCAAAGTTTTTTAGGATCAATCGTATTCCCCCTTAATTCTCTTACCATTTTGCCTTCTGAGCTGCACTCTTCAACCATTTTGTGCCCTTACCCTAGTCATGTAGATGATTTATATTCTATTGCATATAGTTTGAGCTCCTATTAATTGTTGTTTACGTGCTTGACAGCCACCCCCACCATCCAATGACACCAATCCATATAATGTGTTTAGGCCAAGGGAGAAAGCTCACAAGCTTCACACACGAAGGGTATGAGGTTTATTTTGACACAGTTTGCACATGTTGACATGTGCTTTTGTAATATATTCTATGTTGCATGCTTGTTGGACTTATATTGTCCCTTTGGACAGATGCAAAGGAGGGAGAACAATGTACAGTCGTTTGAAAAGCTTCGCCAGGTGATCCAAACTTCTGTTCAAGTTTTAAATCAGGGTTTTCCTAATTTATTTGCTAGGCAGTTTATAAAAAAATTAGATTGAATGAATAATAATATTGGTAATAGATTTTCAAAACCACGAGTAGGAAATTACATCATTTTTTTGAAAAGATTTTACTGATCCTCTTTCCAGAGAAAATCAATATTTTGTCGTACTTTCTGCCTATAAGGAATAATTGACATTGATATTTGTTTTGACATGGAAATTGTCTGTCTATTACTTCATGTTTCATGTTATTGTGATATGCCTGCTTAAGGAAACTAAGTATCACATAGTTGGTACAGAATCAGTTTGCATCAGGTTTAGCTGGAGACTGGAACATCCTGTATAAATGACTTGCTCCTGATAGCTTATGTTCTTATAACTAAGATCCTTTGTTTTTTACAATATAGAGAATAACATGGAAACTAAATGGAATAATTACTAGTGGACATTAATATAAATTGGGGGTTTAGGGGATTTTATTCGTGTTTTGTTTTCCTGTAATGGAACAGTTTTTGGACCTAAGTGAATTACAATTACAGTTGTGGTCTATTGGGTTTTATAAAGCAGTTTAATACTATCCGTTCCAACAGACAAAACCTAATATTTGTTGTGTAGCACCAATGTATATTATTATGCTTGTTGTACAGTATCTGTGGTCCATCCGCTTCTTTCTGACAACGTCAAGCAATCTTGTTTTCTTATCAGAATCCTCTTTCATTTCTCACTGTACTTATTCCCTCTCGATCTCTCACCTGTATTTAGCAATGGGCAAACCCTCAGTGGATTTTTGTGTGTTCCATAACATCTGATAGTTTGTTGAGAATTGCTTGATACAAATTTTCTCTTTTCTGTTTGGTGGTCAAAGGCTTTGACTTTTCTTCTCGAGCCATTGCTTTTGGTGGTCAATCCATAAGTGTGCTGCATATCTAAGTCACTCTTGTTATCTGTGTTCCTCAGTTCCTCTCTAATTTTCAGTGAACTCCCACCTTTTATGAATGCATGGAAGTACTTTTTTTGGAATGTCAATTTGTAATTGCAGTTATTCACTTGGCTCTGTTTTTTCATTTCACTTTTATAGGTGAGGCGCAATCTCGATCAGGCAAAGACTATTCTTGAGGCTTTGATCAAGGTATCACTGCTCAATGGTTCAGCAGCTCCATTTATTTCTGGCTTCTTCCTTTATATAATGTTAGAAACTTGTTTGATGATCCATTTCTTTACTGTCTGTTATATGTAGAGAGAAGAGAAGAAACGTGAAGTTGTGGAGAGTGAGATCAGTCTTCAAAGACTTCAGATGACATACAAGGTTTGCGCTGCTACTTGTGCAAGTATCTATTTATTGAGAACTGCCTCCCTTTATATGGTCTCTTAAATTAGTTGAAAACTCATAACTTTTTGCAATAAGCTAGCTGATTATATAACCTTAATTTGATATGACCAGTAACTAAATGCTGTAATTTGTAACTTGAGCTTCAATACAAAAATATCAGGAGTCAACAAGTTATGGAAAACTAAGGCTAGGTCTGTCACAATGAGTAATGGCTCATTGTAAGGGTTTATATTTTCATTCAAGATTCAGTGTTGTGCCTAAACTAACAAATTTCCCTTTCATGGTTACTAGAATTAATCTAGATCCTTTGAGCTCTGCAATATACATTAAAATCTTCAAAAGATTTAAACTACTTTTCTGATCCTAAATCACTGGTTCTGTGTTTCTGTTCTAGAGACCCATCCAGTATATCCTTAACCTCATGTATACTTCGTCAATGTATTTCCTAACATTAACAAGCTATAAACAAATGAAATAAATAAAGAAGATGCATAAAAGATAATAAACTGGGTGGATTAAACAATTAATGTAATGGCACCTTCTTTTGAATAATGGAAATATAATAAGTTGTCTTGTGTTAGATCCAATATTGGGGAATGGTGCTGAAGCTGATATGATTAGGCAAAACTTTAGTGGATTATTATTATTTTTGGGACATTTTCGGGAGGATTCATGAACGGGAGTAATTTCTATTATATGTATTTGGTGTTCCTATTCTCTCTTAGTGTTTTAGCCACTAGAGGATACATTAATTGAACAATGCTGGTGTTTAAGAGAGTCCAGCATCATATTCTTTTTATTTAGCTCCCTGATTGGAGTCTGCCTGTTTTTCTCAGTCTTCTTTTACTCGTAGAAATAGAATTTTGCATCCCCTTTGTACCTACCACGGTATTCGCAGCCCTTTATCTCTATGCAACTAATTTCAATAATCCTTTCATATAGATGATTTTTATGACCTCCAAGAAATGGCTTTGATGCTCTTTGGGCTGAGTTGGCAAAAAATTTTGTGGTTCTAACTTCTAAATGAAAATGCTCTCACCCTTGTTTATTGTTATGTTGTTTAACGTTTATATTCTTTGAGGTCTCTTAAGATTGCAGTTTAGATGTATTTAACTACCACTGGTACATTGCAGCATGAAACCGAGCTTCTTGAGGATTCTTTGGCCATACCAGGATTGCCATCCTTTCCCAGCAAAGTGGGTTCAAGTGATGATGAGTTCTTTGATTCTGATGATGTGGCAAACAGTCGTCCACCAGGCCGATCTCCTATTGTCCAAAACTCACCTTTCACTGAACCAAAGCTGGTGATGGTACCTTCTGGGAACATGAGGAGGGAGGCTGGAAGGCGTGGTCCTCATGTGCGGCTGCCTAAGCTGGTAAGATTCTATTCTTTTTCCTATTGAGGAAAATCTAACTATATTCTCCTTCTTGTTATTAGGTTGGGCTAGATGTTTTTATTGAATGTAGTTTTTTTAGTTGGAACTTATGAATTGTGCATATGCTGGTTAATCACAATTAGATTCCACTTCTGTTGTCTTCACAAACTTTTAGCTATATTATATGGTAATGTTTTTTAGTTATTATTGTTTCGATTTAAACTAAAAAGGCTAATCACATAAGAAACAAGTCAACTTTAGATGATCTTATTACTTTGCATGAAGATTCCTACAGTATGGAAAAGAATGGCAATATTACTATGTCATATGAACCCAGTTATTATCTTGTATGAAAGTGCTTATACATGTTTTTGCAGGATCCTAATGAGCCACTTATGCTGTTCACAAAGCCACTTTATCCAGATAAGCTAGCAGCGGCTGGCATCATGCCGCCATCAGATCTTTCGACTGCGAATAGCACATCTGGTCGTTCATTTAATTTCCGTGGAAGGATTGGACGAGGAGGCAGGATAGTGTTTGACAGATGGAATCCTCTTATGCATACTCCAATCGATTGTGGTGACACTTTGTATGTACCACCAGGACCTCGACATTCAGCTCATCATTGAATAAGAGAGCACAAATTCCTCTACATTTGGTTCTACTCCAAACTGGTGGTAGAGCCAAAGGAATAGGATTTAGGAGTAGGACTTGGTGTATGTAGAAGTAGGATCTGATGCTTTATGCTTCTGTTGTATGAATCATTTGTTTGTATCCTTGGAGAATAGATGATGTGTTGTTTAGTACTGAAATAGGCAACTGCTGTAAGTGGAGATAATTTAATAGGAACACGTTTTATGCCTTGTATTGTAAATGGAAAAATCAGCTATTCCGTTTTGCTGTCAATTGAAGGCCAATAATGCCTTGTAATTACTAAAGTTTTCCAGTTATTTTCGAAAGTAACACACCATTGCCAATACTATTTTCTAATTGTCTCACAAAAGGCTTTTCTTGTGGCCACGAAAGAAATCTATAAAAAGCGTAATGCAATATTTTTATTCATGTAATTTTAATTTACTATGAATTTTCAAATGTTGTAATAATATGCCACTTAACAAAATTTCGAAACTTTGTAACAATAGGCAATCACTATTTTTTCCCGTTTAGAATAAAAAGAAGACAGAGAAAGGGTAAAACAGCATGTGGTGATATGCATGAATAGAAACAGAGTTGTTCTTTACTTGCTCCACCAAAACACTTTTCCTATAATGATGAGTATTCCTTTCCTCATCTTCTTCTCAAATTTGTTGTATATATATTCTTGTCATTTTCAACTTTCGTAAGTGGCAGCTCTTGAGACAGAATGGCGGGGGGAGAGTCAGGACGCGCCTTTGAATACACACCCACTTGGGTCGTGGCTGTTGTCTGTTTCGTCATTGTTTCAATCTCATTCATCGCTGAGCGTGCTCTTCATAAACTCGGCAGGGTACTCTCTCGCTCCCCCTCTCTTTCTATGTGGTCCTGTCAATTTAACTTAACTTGCTTGTTGTGGTGAATGATCAGTTCTTCAAGCACCAAAACCAGGAACCGATGCTTGAGTCACTGCAGAAGCTCAAGGAAGGTTTGAACATCTTGGATTTGTATATAATAGTTTATGATGTTGTGAGAGTTAAATAAGTACTATGATTGATTCTGAATTGTGATGCAGAGCTGATGCTTCTGGGGTTCATATCATTATTGCTGACGGTGTTTCAAGGTCCGATAAGCAAGATATGCATGCCCCAACATCTCTCCGATATCATGCTTCCTTGCAAAATGGCACCGGAAAAACAAGAAAACTCCCATTTTTCTATTCATCAAAGGAGGCTTTTGGCTCAAGAATCCACTCCCAACTGTCCAAAGGTATCTTAACTAACTTCTTTCTTCTTATCAATATATATATGTAATATGTGTGTGTGCATCTCTTGCAGGGACAAACCCAATTTCTGTCATTAGAAGCTTTGCATCAGCTCCACATTTTCATATTTGTTATGGCCGTCGTTTATGTGTTTTTCTGTGCCACAACTATGGCTCTCGGAGGAATCAAGGTTCCTTTACCATATTTGTTAGCTCTTTCATTCACTTATTCTACTCCTCAACTCTACTAAAACTATTAGATTATAACTATAAACATAGAGATATGTTGAAAATTATAAGATCCTTATCTTATAATTCAAGTATTAGTACACCTATAGATTGATTGCATTCTCTTTGCCAACAAGCATATTCTAAACTACAATTAACCCCTAATATTTTCAATATATTCCATATATGAGAAGAATATATGTTTGGCTTGTAGATAAGGCAATGGAGACATTGGGAGCTTTCAATCAGGAATGAAGCAACACGGCGCCATAGAGGTTATATTGAAAAAAAATACTATAATAGTACATGTTTTTGAATATAACTTTTATGCATTTTAGGGAAATAATGTGAAATATTTGTGTAATCAGTTCATGGTCATGCACGAGCTCAGTTCGAAGGGTTCATGGAACGAGCAGGCAACTATTGGAGAAAATTTACTATTATTAGTTGGGTGGTAAGTTGCATTCAGAGAAAATTTATGATTCAAAAGTTCAATGAGAAAAGTTCTAATGTGATACATTGCTTAAAAACATACATTGAATAGAAATGTGAATGTTGTATTATTATAAAAGATTGATTTTACATTTGATATTTTGTATGTAGGTTGCCTTCTTCAAACAGTTTTATGGCTCAGTCACAAAGTCGGACTACATAGCACTGCGCTCTGGTTTTATACGTGTATAACTCTCTCGCCCTTACAACTATTGATCCCGTTTGTACATTGAAAATGTTGATGATCATCACTTATGTACTGCTTATACAGGAGCATTGTCCAAACAACCAAAATTATGATTTCCACAAGTATATGCTCAGGACATTGGAAAAGGATTTCAAGAAAATAATTGGAATCAGTTGGTATTTATGGCTGTTTGTGGTCATCTTTTTGCTTCTCAACATAGCAGGTAAAACTACCAACCTATATTTTCAACACTCATCCAATTCTTTATTATTATTACTATGTCTTTTCAATTTTCAGTTTTTCTGTAAACACTGCAGGCTGGCATGCATATTTTTGGATGTCATTTTTGCCTCTTGCAGTAAGTTGAAATCTACAATTTTTTCATAGTAAATGGAGAATTTGAAAAAAGAAGTTTTTAATAAAATGTTGGGAGTATTTCAGCTTCTGCTAATAGTTGGAGCAAAACTGGAGCACATAATAAGTGAACTAGCCAAGGATGCTGCTGAGAGTCATCATGGTGAAGTAACAGTGAGGCTTTCCGACGAACTGTTTTGGTTCCACAGCCCCGACCTCGTCCTCTACTTGATCCATTTCATTCTCTTCCAAAACTCCTTCGAAATCGCCTTCTTCCTTTGGATCTGGGTGAGTGAATTCACATCATTTTCGTATTCGTATTCATATATATTCATTCATCAAACAACAATCTCAATCCATTTTCATCTTTTATTACCTACTTGGCAGACCACATATGGATTCAATTCTTGCATCATGGAGGGGTTGGATTACATCATTCCAAGGCTCGTTATCGGGTAATGTCGCTAGCCAGAGACTAACAAGCTTGGTCATCAATCAATTCTTAGTGTGACTAAATCTTATTATGCAGGGTTATTGTGCAAATTCTATGCAGCTACAGCACTTTACCTTTATATGCTTTAGTCTCACAGGTAAAAACAACACAGACTCATTTATGTAGTAAGTACTATACAAATTATATATATGGTGTTACGGCGCAGATGGGGAGCAAGTTCAAGCAGACGCTTTTCAACGAGTTCCTACAAGATATTCTTAAGGGTTGGGCCAAAGACAGTAATTCGGGAGTGAATGCGAGTGCGGATAGACTTGCAATCGACATTACGAATCCTGTTAGCCTTTCTCAACAACCGGCCTGTGATAGGTGGAGCAGAGCATCTCGTATCGAACTGCCTCCTTCGCGCCATCCTCATATCTGATTTTCATTCTTCAGATTGTTGGCATGCATGAGGTCATGATGTAGAGTTTCTTTCAAGGCGCTATTGGAGTATGTTTTCCAATGGAGTTTGAAGTTAAAAAACAATGATCATATAGTTGGAAAATAGTATACTTAGTGTTGGGTTTGCTCATTATCGAAAAATGACTTCAATTTTGATGTCAACAAACACTATTTTAACTACTACTTATTGTAAATGTTTCCAACGGAATATAAAGATAAATAACAATGATATGTATAAAAAACAATGATTTTTCACTCAAGAATCAATATCTTAACTTCATTTTTTTTATTTGGTTCTATTAGTTAGTTTCTTGTCAAAAGATCTATATGAAGCAAAAATGCAATTGTTTTTTTTTATTTTTTTTATGTGTGAATGAGCGATAATAGGAACGAATAGAAAATTAAAATATAATGCCTCATGCCTCATGCAACGCATCAATATTATTATCTTCTAGCTGTGGCCGTTATAGCCAAACCATTCATGACTGGTCTTAATGTATACAAATAAGTTTATACCGGAAGTATATATTAGTACTCCATTAGATTGGAAACTTATGACCTGATTTAGGAGTGTAGTGACTCTCTATATTGACTGTTAAGCGTGTGCCCCTTAACAAGTCCGGCGGCGAGTGCTCGCTCGGTGGAGATAGGGTTTGTTTTGTGTGCAGTTCCGTTACCTGTCAACTGTTTCATCCTGTTGGTCCTCACTCCTCAGCTTGATATTGCTCCGTGTCGATGGGGTCGTATCATTAACATTGCATGGAACTTCAATACAAAAATGAAATTTGAAAGAAAAACAACTCAACTGTTTAGCTCTAATTTCACGGTATGTCAGGAAGGCAACGCGATAAAACTAAAATCTTAAGACGAGGGAATTATTTGCTCAGCATTATGGAATTCAAAAAAAGAACTATTTAAATGGTCTATAGTACAAATCCTACTAAGAAAATCCAAATTCGCTATCTACTCCTCTGATTCGTTGTACCAAACCACCTCCCCACTTATTATTTTTCGAGCATCCATGGTCGTACAATAAAAATGTAAGCATCACTTGTAAATTTTATCAATTGCCTCATGTGTAAACACAAGATCTTGATTGTTAGTAGCATCATGCCTATCAAACTATGCGAAGAAATGAAAGTGAGTTAGCCGTGTGTATCAAAAAAACAAAATAAAAATGAAAGTGAGTTAGCCGTGTGTATAAAAACGACGTATTTTTTTTATGACCTGGCTAAGATCCTATACATCATTGGATCTACACATTAATATCAGACCTTATAGATATGTTGCTCAACAAAAAAAGACATCATTATGGACATGTTTACTGCATTTATAGACCAAGCATTAGCCTATTGTTTTGGTAAAAAAAAAAAGATAATTATG
>NC_062968.1:16684153-16833819 GCF_023119035.1 Salvia hispanica
GTAGAAACAGGACTCCTATTCGCGGACAGATGAAATATTTTTTATTTTTTATATTTTACTAATTTCGCATTAAACTTCCAAATTCTCAAATTTAATGAAATAGAGGAAATATCTAAAACTAAGGAATTAATTAACAAATATGGTGTATTTATGAAGCAGCAGGGAAAAACAATAATTATTTTGAAAATCGAGTCGAACTGACCAGTTCAACCGTGAACCGTCTCAATGTTGATCTGATTCGAATATATAAACCGCTCACCATTTGGACTTATGAACCCAAAAATTGGCTAGTTCAGTGGTGAAATGGCTTAGCGCGCAGTTGAATCAACTTTTGAATTTTTTAGTGCCTTTTTAGTTTTTTAAATAACAAAGACAGATTTGAGTTGGAGTAATATTGAAGTTGGAAATGAAAATGAAATATTTTAGTAGTGCATATCATACTTTATGTTTATAATTTTCAATTTATTGTTATGTTTAAAGTATTTTGATAAATATTTTGTTTATTATTTGGAATTTAAACTATTTTGTAATCATATAAATATGTTGACATTTCATATTTTATCTGATTCATTAGTATTGAGTTAGTATTTATTTTTGGAATGTTTTATTAAAATTAAGTAGGTCTGCTTATTCGGTCGGTTCCTGTTTTTACCGGACCAGTTGACCAGTTAACGGTTTAATTTTTCATAAATCCTAGAATCAGAATTGGAACTGGTCGGTTAAGCACCAGTTGCTTCCAATTCCGAACCGGAACCGATGCATAATTTTAATCCGAATTTATTTATAATTTTAAAAATTTCAATACTAAAAAAATAATAAACCAATATCTAGAAATATAACAAAATAATACCTAAAAATTCAAATTAATACAAAAAAAATACAAACCAACAATGCAATAATATTCATGCATGGGTCAAAATGATGCAAGTGAGTAGGTTGGACTAGTTTACGTTGTCAATTATTATATATAAAAAATAGGTGTTCTAAAATTTAGCAATTTTTTTAAAAAATGAGTTTTAAAATTGAATTCTATTTTCTCTTTTTTTTTTTTGGCTAAACAAATATTTGATGGAATTTCCAATACTAATTGATCTTGTTGTGACTTATTAGTTTATAATAGAACATTTAATTAATTATTCACAAACATGTTGAAATCGTAAATGAGTTATTAAGTTAAATTTCTATCATATAAAATGATATTGTATTTGTATAATTTCTTTTGGAAATTAATACTGTAACAAACTTAGGATGCTCTACTCGTAGTAATTAGTTCATCAAAAATTGATTGGGGAAATAATTGTAGATTCAAAGTACCACGGTTTAAACATTTTATATATTTTAGAAAACAAAGCTCACAAATTTAACACTGTTTAAATCAAAACAGCATTCAATGTTTCAAATTATTTTACTTCAATTCAATTAAGTTAGATTTAATATTATATTAAATTACAATAAAAAAATAATATTGAATTATAATCCGGTTCCCGATTAGAAACTGGTAGGTTCCGATTAGAACCAGAACCTGTTTTATTTTAAAACTTAGAACCGGTTAACTGAGAACCGAAGAACTGTTTAAGCACCCCTACCATTGAGTCATTTCTATTTTTGATACAAATGCGATATATTTAATCTCTTACTTATTGGGGCGGGGCGAAGGTGTGATTTGAAAGTGAAATTGATCCATCCCGTAGGGACACAATCAATTGCAAGACGAAAATTGCGCATCAAAATTCGAAGATAGGTTACCTCTCTTCATGAGTAGGCATATGTTTAAAGGCCAGCACCTCAAAATTCTTCACCATTTCTGCATAAAACGACCACACTATGTAGGTCGTAAACACCGCGATTCCGATCACCTCCGCCGCCGACACCACTCCAAACGGCCCATCCACCAGAATCGGCATCGTCCACAGCCTCAGCCTTGCCTGCTTTCCACTACTCTTCTTCCTGCATAATTAAACCCTTCAATTCTTTTCCAATTCACACACTTAGCTCAATTAATCCTTCCAATATAAATTTACATACCCGTGATCATTCTCGTCTTCTTCGTCTCGTAAATAGATGTACGCGCTAGCAAGAAACGCAATGAGCAAGCACTGTAAATTAGGAATACACCTCCTACATAAAAAAAATTTAAAAAATCGCATAATCAGATTGATATGGTAGATAACTATCTATCTTGAAATTTTTAATTTTTTTTAATTATATTTTGTTTATTTATCTTTCCAACTGAACTGTCACGTGCAAACACAGTACCTGACACTCCGAACATAGGGGTGTTCATAGCTTGAATCAATTTGAGATAAGCTCGATGGACAGCATCGGATGGATAGAGAAATATGAGAGAAGCCCATGCAATGAAAATCACCCACATTAAAACTTTCAAGATCCATTTTGTTGATGAAACAAGAAAATTGGATGTGGCCTTCAAATTCTCATTTCTTGAGAGAAGAGGCTGTGTGCTTGATTTCTCCTCCATTTTTGGCTAACAAAATCTCAAGGAAATGCCAAAAGGGCTTTTCTAGGATATGGAATTTCGTCTACCACTAGCTTCCATCTATATATAGAAAGAATTCTGTATTACTATTATTTTCAGAAAATGGTTACAATTTTCGAAATTAAAGTAAAAACCAAAATACAATTTGGTATGTAGTAATGGCGGGATAACGAACAACATCAAGCCATATTCATCATGTGTATTTGTGAAAAGACAGAAATAAAATTGAACCACATAAACTTATAAATGATTTTATTTACTACCTCCGTTCACCAAAATTTGTCCCACTTTGACCCGACACGTGTTTTAAGAAATGTAATGGAAAGTAAGTTGAAAAAGTTAGTAGATTGCGGGTCCTACTTTTATATATTAGTTTTATAATAAAATGTGAGTAGGAATGAGTTAGTGGAATATTTGTCTACTACCAAAAATGATAAAAGTGAAATGGGATAAATTTTGGGGGACAGACGGAAATGGAAAAATGAGACAAATTTTAGTGGACGGAGGTAGTATATTATTTTAACGTTTATCGAGCACTACCGCATGAATTTTTAAGGGAATATATGGAGGGCAATTATTCCTTGATTTTATTTAAACATAGATATATGACGCCAATAAAATAAAGGAGAAAAAAAAAGTAAAAAGAACCTACTATATTATTGTACCTCAATAATTAATTAAATGAATAATGATGTGAAGAACTTTTATTCATAAGATGGCAAGAGAGCGAGAGTGTCGGCCATGTCAAATGTCACAGAATGACAATACTCAACAAGGTGAACCCCACTACCTATATTTATATTACATGCCACCTTCGTCCCCCAAAATTTGCTACATTTTGACTCGATACGGATTTTAAGAAATGTAATAGAAAATGAGTTGAAAAAGTTGGTGGGATGTGGGGTCCTACTTTTAAAGTATTAGTTTTATAATAAAATGTGAATAAGAATGAGTTAGTGGAATATGGGTCCACTACCAAAAATGGTAAAAGTGAAGTGTATCAAATTTTTAGGTACGGACCGAAATAGTAAACTGTATCAAATTTTCAGGGACGGAGGTAGCAGTATTTTAATTTGAATTTCTTATAATTATATTATTTTTTATAAAAAAAAGTCTCTTGTTAATAAATACTCTCTTCACTATTTCTTTTTTAATTCGTCCCACAAAAATATGTTCTTTCTAATTTTGAAAATTATTTTCTCTTAATATGGTGAGACTCATTTTCAGTAACAATACTTTATTTACCTTTTCTTTCTGTCAATAACGGACCAGAAATAGAATTCGTGGGGCCGAATAAAAGAATATATAATATATAGTATATAATATTTAAATTATTATTATCATTACAAAATATATAGTATTTTTTTAAATAATTATTATAATAAATATGTATGTAGAAATAATGAACACATCATACAACTTCGCAGTATAATTTAATTATTTAGTGTGTGCTAAACTTTTTAATATTTCAATTTATATTTAATTTCTGATATGTTGTGCGTATTATTTAATTTATTTGTTATTTTACAAATATTATTATTGTTTTTAACTACAACTAAAAACAAAAAGAACTGTTAACTACACACTAACTAAAGTTTTTTAAATATTTTACACGAGATCTACAAATCAACTACACATAAATTAAATTAGCATATACTCCACTAAATATAGTACACCTTGTTATAACATAAATTAAATTAATAAATAAAATCCATTGCTGCAAAACAGCGGCTCCCTATCTTCATCTACAATTCCCTTTCCCTAATTCTGCAACTATTTCTCATCAAGCTTTCTCTTGGATTTAACTTTCCCAAGTTTATTCTTCTTTTTCATTTCCACAATAATACTTTCTCTGTATTTCTCTCATCTCCTTTCTATTTTCTTTAATTTTCACCGGTTACTCTCTTCCTTATTTTTCTTCATTAATGGAGATGAAGCTACTTTTCATGGGGTCGGGAGACGGAGTTGCCCTTAGTTGGTGGCCGATTCTTAGCTTCACGGTGACATTCATGGACTTGTGGTGGGGTTGGCCGACCCCGGGCGACCCCACCTGAGTCCGTCGTTGCTTTCTGTCTCTCTCTTACATTATCAATTATTCATTAAAACTCATGCCCAACTCAGTGTATATTCTTGAGGAACGGAGGAAGTACAATTTATTTATGAACATAAGTGTATAAAGATTTCCTCTATCTCTAATGTATGACAGTAACACTATAATAAAAAGAATGGCCAAGGACATTTTTTAATACTAATAAGGACGCTAATTTGTGTGTCTAATTATATCAACAAAGCTTCATAAAATGTCTTTATTGTTGGTGTCCAAACTAAAATTAGGAGACACAAATAGAAACATACTAGAAAATAAAAGATTAAGATAATTTGCACTCAACTTAGACCCGCTTCCTTTTGCGTCCAAAATTATGACAATTTTTAAAAAATTTAAGCGCTAGTAATTGTGTCTCGATTTTTGTGTCCTTAATTTTATTTTTTTTAATTATTTTTTTTGGTAGCGTAAGAATATGGATTAAATTAAAAACATGTGTATACATATTACTTTATTCAAAAACAAGATTGGATTAAATGTTTCGAAGCATGTGGGATGGGTATGTGGGGCGTGGAAAATTGTTTTCATAGGTGTATTAGAATTTTGAATGTTTCGAAGTATATATATTTGTTAATCAGAAGTAATGGAGTTTTTCCACGATGCTTTATTTAATTTTAGATGTTCCTAGTGATAATGCAGATATCAATATGAAAAAATTAATCTTTTTCTTAAACGATTGCAAAAGGGTTAATTTATTTTCAATTAGTTAAAATAAATAATTTGATTTTAAATATAAACTTCAAGTTTTCAATTATGCGTAATTGTGACTACTCTACCCAAAATTGACGATTCTTGTATTTGAATCGAATTGAATTTGAATAGAGACACCATTTTTTCGGATCCACACAAAATTTTTTCGCTTGTTTTAATATTTGTGTTACAGTGTAGCGATGGAGAGAGTTTGTGAGAGAAAATAAAATCCAGAAGCTTCCGTTATATCACATAATATTACTTCTTCATCATTGGCAAAAATATAAATCTGAGTACTGTGACTAAAGAAAAGGTATATATAAAATTCTAAAGTTAATGTAATTTTTGTTTTGTGTAAGTGATTATTAGTAAGAATAATTGTCAGGATTGTCGGCATCGGCAAACATTAGTTTGATATTGTCCGTTTTGGATCAAATCTGCACGGATTTGTTTTTGGGTCACTCCCAAAAGACCTCAAATTAATTGGGGTTGGACAGGAATTATATACACCTTCCAACTTCCCTCAAATGTCCGATGTGGGATAGGTCTGTACTAGCAAATCTCCCCCTCAAACCGAAACCACATCGAAACACATAATGGGCTCCGACTCAGACGAATCGTCGGACCCACTCAAACATGGGTCTCGCAAATCGGACCAGACCCGACGCCAACCTGGCTCTGATACCACTTGTCAGGATTGTCGGCGTCGACAAACATTAGTTTGATATTTTCCGCTTTGGGTCAAGCCCGCACGGATTTGTTTTTGGGTCACTCCCAAAAGGCCTCAAACTAATTGGGGTTGGACAAGAATGATATACACCTTCCAACTTCCCTCAAATGTCCGATGTGGGATATGTTTGTACTAACAGTCCCACAATAAGAGTCAATCTTATTGTCGCCACGAGTTCTAAGAAATGTAAATAATAGTTGGTTGGAAAAGTTAGTGGAATATGTGACCCATTTTTTTAATATCGATTTTATAATAAAATGTGAGTAAAGTGAGTTAGTGAAATGTGAGACTTATTTATCATTTATGGTAAAATTGAAGTATGACTTTTATTATAGAAAGAACTAAAATGATAAAGTGTGACTCTTATTATGGATGAAGATTTAAACTCCAGCCAAATCACATTATCAAAGTAAAGTATTTCAAAGTATTTCATGTGACTTTTGTATGTTTATTATGATCCAGGATGAAATCAATTGCTAACTAATTACCAATTCCAAATTGAGACCAATTTTCAACCATTAGATTAGATTAGAAGATCTTGTGGTTAATATAATGCCAAGTGTAATATATTTTAAATTTAAATAATTATTAATTAAATTAAAAGGATATTAATGTCAAATCTTATATGTAGTAATTATAACTAATTAATTTCTCTCTCCTCAAAATCATCTCAAATCTTTAAATTTACGTAACTCTCTCAATTTAAATTATTTTTTCTCAAAAAATATATCAAATTAAAGATAATTTAATAAGGATTCCAACGAGATCTCAATTGCATATGTTCCGACGATGTTCGGGTGATGAAATTTGATAAGTTATATTTCAATTTTCGTACATGTTGATAAGCAGCTATTTTCAACAAATGTAACAAAAAGTCTCAATATATTGTAGGCAAAATCTCAATATTATGCATGTCCAATCTCAATAAAAATGTGTTGATATTTTCTTGTCCTTGTGTTGATATTCTAATGTCATATTGTTGATATTTGTAATACACAATGTTGATATAAAAAAACACTCACGAAAATTATCATATGATAACATAATGACGATATTACCCTTTTGTTGATATTTTATCTACTATTTATTGAGATTTTGTGAGCTTTAATCTTATTCACTCATTTTAAAATCTAAGGGTAGAGATTTAGTCTTAATTTTGGATTAGAATGTTATAAGCCTTAGAATAGCAGCCTTATAATCCATATAAAATGTGCTTTTAATTTAAATTATATGGACGTGACTTTTTCAAAAAAAGAGAGACAGAAGTGATTATTGACGCAATGCAGAAGTGACGCGGGCGTCGGTGGGATCCATCATCCACTTAATTAATGGAATATGGTGTAATAAAGACACATCGACCTCGACTCGCATTTGTATTCATTACTCCTATTATTTCCCTTTGCTTCTATTCATAATAATTAATTTTCCTTGTCCCATATTTACAACGCGACACGACAGCATTGTCTTGACAATTTAAATTTTTTTTATTAATTTTATAAATTGATTCGATTCTACTTCCTCCGTTCCATAGTAATAGAGGCGTTTTTCCATTTCCATCCGTTCCATAGTAATAGAATCATTTTCTTTTTAGTAAAAGTCAACACATTTTTCCACACTTACTTTACTCTCTCTTATTTTTTTCTCTCTTCATCTCTCTACCTTTTTTCATTTTCCACTTTATTCTTTCTTTACTTAACTCACCTAACACAATTTTTTTTAATCTCCATGCCGAAAAGTTTTGCCTCAATTACTATGAAACGGAGGGAGTACAATATTAGTCATTTATTTTGGTATCAAATTCGTATATGTTGATTCCGTTTTGGAATTATAAGTGTTAACTGATGAATTATAAATCAATTTTGATTTTCCATTGAATCTATAAAATTGGGGCGTAAATACCTAAGTATTTCAGAATCTTCACCAATTTTAGAGTTCGGCCAAACTGCAACGAGGTATCAATATATAAATAAATAATTTAATGAGCCCAATAATTTGAACAGGATACAGTTTAAGTTAGTGTAAAATAAAAAAGTATTCGAAATATTTTATTTGGAAATTACTATTAAAACCAAAAATCGCTTCAATGATTTATCTAAAATCTAAATATCGGTCCGTTAACCGAACGTCAACCACAAATTAAGAAAATCGTACTAGTACAGTACAATACATCGCATTAAAAAGAATTACTCCATAATTTATAACATTGATTAAAAACTATAAATCATGTTTTCGAGAAAAAAACTAGCAAATATAATCATTTCAGCTATATACTTCATGTTTCCGAGCATCGGTTCAATTTACTTCATTTTTGTTGGTATAAATGTACATAAATTATAGTAGTACATGCTTTTTAAATATTTTTTATTCAAAATCAATTTATAAATATTAACTAATTTAATACTCCTTAAGTATACTACTAATCATTCTAGCTACAACAGTTTAGGAAATATTATAATAAAAAATTAAATATCTAAAATTTTAATTTTTTTTATTATTTATAATTATTCGAATCAAGCTCGAATGAATTTATTTCATTTCTTTTTATTTGTATAGAATAGCAAAATTATGTATGATTATCTAAGATTGGACTTATTGTCTAGATAATCTTGTTTATGTGAAGACAGAAAATTCTGTCTATTTATTTTAGATGCTTAATTAAATGATCAAGTTTCGTCATTATGGTTATGTGAACCTTGAGTAAATGTGTTTACATGTTTTATTAATTTATGATGGACATTTAATTTGAGTTATGATTTTATTTGTTAAAATCTAGTTTAACTCGGGCATCACCTATGTACTTATTGCATTGCATGCATAGCTAGTACATGTTTAACTATTCTTTGAATTGGATACATGCCTTATATGCTTAAGTGATAATTAAACTGTTAAAACCACCAACACGAAAATATGAAGTGATAATTACAACATGTTTGTATATGGCCTCCATAAAATTGGTCTTAGTACGAAGTAGTGACCGGCCTGTCTTTACGGGAGGAACATTACCAGTTCGTAAGTTTAGACTTCTCTAGATAAAGGTTATTAAAATCGTAAAATTAGTTTTTCAATAATATCACGACTGGTCTTTACCGGAGTAATGTTGCTGTGAAATTATAAGGACTGTATTTTAATAATGCTTAGAGGGAGCTATAGGAGGAGGTGCTTGTCCGGTTCAACCTTTCTTTAGAGGAGTTCACACACAAGTAAAGAATCATTAGTGCTTAATTTTATGGTTATACGCTTTAGCAGTGTTAGTCAGCCATGCCATTCTTATGGTCTCTGGACTATCTGTCGACATTGTGGCCAGTAAAACCTATGAATTTCTTGCATGAATATGACACGACTTTCTCGTTGAAGAACGTTTGTGCTTGATTTTTATGGATGTAAAATGGATGAATTGTTTTGTGGTTATTTGCAATTCTTTGAAATTTTACATGTTTATATTATTGGTGTTTATTCTCAGCTTGAACGAAAGATGATTGATACTTGGGATATTTATTATGTCATACTTAGTTCGAGGAAGCGTGACTTTGAATTGTTTAAGGAATGGAAAAGTAAGCTTTATATTGATCGCTTGATTAATGACTTGAGGTTGATTCTAAGCAAGGATCGTCCGGCCCCATATCATCTACAAGGAGAGGACAAGGAGTTCCGTGATCAGTGGCATACCGCATATTGTCATCTCAAGGGCTTTGTATTAGCCAGTGTTGGCAATGCCCTTGAGAGGTTTCACTACTAGAAAAATGAGCTGTTCTCACACTTACAATATGACACTTCATAAAAGATGTCAACATATATATCCAATCACCACATCAACGTATCATGGCATTTATAATATGCATTATTGCTGCATTTTAAATAAATGTCAAAAGAGGATTCACTTAATGACATTTCAATACGTGTCTTATGATTATAATGCTAAATATTAAGTCTAAATTTAGGTATAAATTTAATTAGAAAATGAAAATCGGTATTAAGAATATATATGCTCTGATTTTTAGATTAAATAGAATATAAAATAAATTAAGCCTACACGACTATATGATTATATCCACCGATTATGTTTAGAATAATTAACTGAGTTATTACTGTCTTTTAAAGAAAACTTTTATATGAATTCAGAAAATAAATTAGTATATAAATTTAAGTAGTTAATAATAATTAAAAAAACCAAGAAAGATTATATACTTACTATTTTTATTATAATTTCTACAATTCTAATGTTTCAATCTCTAACTTCATTTTTAGTTGACATATTTAAACGCAGTGCACATGAGAAAATTAAATGATATTTCTCACATCATTATATACAAAGAGTGTTTATATATACGTAAAAGTGGTTTGTAAATTAGTTAAAAAAATTAATAGCAAACAACTATTGTTTTATAGTAATAAATTTTACAACAACACTCGTCCATGATTCATTACGGAATAAAATATTTAATAAATATAATTATGACTAATAATTTTATTCATTAAATTACTATTTTTGTTAATAATATTATTTTATTAATAATACTAATACTCCCGTATACATTCTTGTATAATTTTCAATTTGCACTTTAGTCCTTTTCTCTCATAGTAGGCCTTTTTCAGCCATGTAAGTGCAAATTTGCACTTTGCTTATAGGGGCTCCAAAGTAGGCCTTTTTCAGCCATTCAATTATCACTTTAGACCTAGCATAATTGCCAAAATTGAAATTAGAATCTAAATTTTTCCCTCTAAATTTTTTGGAGCCCCTAGATGCAAAATAGAGAAATTTGACTAACCAAAATCACTATAACTGTGTACATGAAACACGTCCTAATATAATTGCTTTTGTGGTCCTCATAAGTTGGAAAAATTAATGGAGACGGTAATTTGGTCATTTTCGTGTTTCTGTTATAGCCCACAGACAAGTGAATTTTGTAAGACACATGATGAACTCCTAATTCAACTACTTTACTAATGGATTTCTTAAGTGCTTGTTGATTGAGCACAGCTAATTTTACAAAACAAAAATGTTTACATAGTTTTGTTTGGTATTTTATTTTTAATCCATTATCCAATTTACTAAGTTGTTTATATTTACTTTATTATTTATATAGATTTGGTGGAATATATTGAAAGAATATGAATAGTAGTTGGATGACAAAGTTAAGAATAACAACGGAATACTAAAATGGATTTCAATCTTTTTTGGCATGTGCTTCTCGCAACGCAAGCAGGAATGATAAGATATTATGTTGGTGGAAAATGAATAATTTTGTTCTATGGAGTATTTGTTAATTCTAATTATTATATCTAATTAAATTTTAGTTATGATATGATTACTTAGTTTGGCGGAATTTTTGGTATACTAAACTTTTATATATTAAATCTTGCTATGTAAATTATTTTTATATATTTAAAATCAATTTTTATTTATAATATGATTATAGTGGTAGAAAATATGTACGTAAGAGTCTTTATTAATAAAAGATTATGCTTTTAAAAGAATACAAAAAAGATATGTAGTAAAGATTTTAACATATATTTGATTAAAATTGTGAATGACTTAAATATAATATATAAAAAAATGTTGTACGTATATTTTAGTAGATACTACTCTGATAGGATAAACCTCCTACCGGGCTGATCGGCGTCCGTAGATTGGCGATCGATAAATGCATGTCGCGGGCAAGTGCCCGTCGAGCACGACGGTTTTATCACTTGGAGAACAGAATGAACGATAATATTGATATTCTATTGATTGATTTATCAAATTATTACAATAGCTCATATTTATAAAGCTAATAACTAACTTAATGAACAAGAAAACAAAGATACGAAAAAGATATGCAAATCCTAATTTATCTAACTAATAATGCTCGTATCATACTCCCTCCGTCCCATTCTAAGTGGAATATTTTTTATTTCGGCACGAGATTTTATGTAGTGTTGTTTTATGAATTAAGTGGAAAAAATAAAAAAATACTACTTATATCACTAAAACATGAGGCATATTTTTTTTTGGTTTTCATTTTGATGCATGTTTTTGTGACACCGAGGACGAAGCATAGTGGCAACTCCGACCCCCCCACTTTTCGATTTTGGATTCGCCTCTACTATTATTTCTGCGTCCGCACGTGTTTGTAATGTATTGCTAATATATTACGATGGTGTTCGATGCGTTAGACAAAATAATATTGAAATGCAATAGGAAATAAGTTAAAATAGAGTGCACTTAGCACTAAATAAGTCACAAGGGTGTTTTACGATGAATAATTGTGAGATACTCCCTCCGTCCGCCATTAGGAGTCTCATTCATGGGCGGCACGGGTTTTAAAAAATGTTAAGAAAAATGAGTGAAAAAAAGTTAGTGGAATAAGGGTCCTAATTGTATATATTAGTTTTAAATGAAATGTGAGTGAAATGCGTTAGTGGAAGGTAGGACCCTATTACTATTTATGGTCAAAGTGAACCAGGACTCTTATTCGCGGATGGACTAAAATGGAAAAATGGGGCTCCTATTCGCGGACGAAGGGGGGTACGTTATAATCTTAGCATTGTGGTAGACGAGCTGATTATTAAATTAATGATTATTAATTTTATAATATTAAAGAAAGAAACGAAACATGTTTAGAAAATTGGTGGAATACTTTTCTATTATTTTATCATTATTACATACATATCTTTGTCGATGTGTACAATATATAATGTATATATCAAATATATTTAAAAGTATTAATCCAATTTATGTACAGATGTCGAATATCTTTATTGATAAATTAGGGAGAACAAATTAAGGATTTAGCGGGGATACATTAAGAGAGAACAAATTAGGGATTTAGCGGGAGATACATCATGCGCCAAAACATGAATCTCACAACCGTCCACTCCTCCCACAACTCTAAGCAAATTTAGGAATTCACAATTATATCAAATAGTTTAGCACAGAGAATAAAGACGAGAAGAAATTCAAGCTGAGGTCTACCTTTGATTCTTGCAAGGTGAGTTTTTCTGTGAAATTATTTTGAGAACGAATGATGTAATATATTCATGGGAATGATAATCTATTGTTGCTGACATAGGTTATTATGTTTTAATCACGTATTATAGATTTCAATTGAATTTTATTATGCGATGTGATCAAGTTTAAAGTAATTTTTTGTTTTAACCCCCAAAAGTTTGATGAAATGATCTCAAGTTTCACTATCATTTTTGCCACCTATTGTCTTTACTTATTTTCACTTCAATGTATGTAGTTACATATGACTTCTAAAGGAGGGATACAGATTTAAAAAAGTGCTCATTTGCATGAGGAACGAAATATGTCAGCACAAAGGTTTATACTAGTGAAGGTAAAAAAAAAATACTCGGTTTCTAGGTGATAGTTGGGAAAGAAAATCGTGTTATGTTTCGATTAAATAGTGAAACTAAATAGAATCTGATGGATTTATTTTGACAACTATAAAACATCTTGATTCAAATAATTTCACCCCTAAATTCCATTTTTCCATGCTGTAATCTTAATAATCTCATTGATGCATTATTAAATTCTAAATTTTCTTCCTATTTTTAGTACATTGTAGTACTTGTTAATTTGAGAAGCCTTTCATCATTAATTGAGTTTCAATTATCTAGTTATAATCCCCACTTATCCGTTCAATTGACATGATATAATCTTTTGTTTCGGATGTCTCAAAAATATAATACTACATATTAAAAAATTTATTCTTTACTAGTAATTTTTGTAGTACTTGTTAAAATTTAAATTACCTGATTGAGTTGATCTTTTCTTTGGTCGTACTATATTGTTAGGTAGTTAACATATCTTTTAATATAAATTTTATAATGATTAGCAGGTTTTACAACTAAGACAACAATGAGCAATAATAAAGAAGCTTTGAACATGTTTCCATATTCAAACCATAGGCATGGGAGTGTGCCACAATTGCCAAATGAGGATATAAGTGTTGACGTCGAAGAAGAGGAGGAAAGTAATGGGCAATCACGCACTCTGATAAGCTCCTTAATCTTTTAGATAATAGACTAATCATAATTTTTTGTGCTTAAAGGTAGTGCATCTGGACCTGAATCTATTGGAAAGGAAAGCAGAGGCCCTACCTTTATGGCAGATATTTGGGGTCGCCCTCCAAACCCACCACTCATTTCTATTGAGTATAATGAGTTTGGTCAGCCTATAGGTGGTGAAAGAAGCAAGCTTTGCCATTTCTTAGTTTCAATCGCAAGAAATGGTAAATATTGTCCATTAGATGTTATTAATTGGCATGCCATACCGAGGGGGAAAAAAGTTGAGATGCTTGAAGTTGTAAAGGTAATAACATTTAAAAAGAGTGTAGATTATTTAATTTATCATGCTCGTTTATCCTTCTATGCTTTTGGACTAAATTAGCTTTCTCATTTAATACATTTATTAAGCATTTGTTATGTTATTTAACATGTGGCTTATGTTTTGACATGCATTGATCTTACTTTTTAATGCTTATTTTTCATATGAATCCTATTATCACATATACTTAGTACTCATTACTAGCTGAATTCTTGCTATGAAGCTGACACATGTATGAGTTCTTGCATGAAGTTTAAATCATTGGATGTAGCTTTGTTAAGAGTACTTTTTTGGACATCAAATCAGAATACTCTCGATTATCACATGATATCATTATCAATTGTTATTTAAGTTCTATTTTATTTAACTCTTTAAGAATTAGTGTAATCTATTTTTTGTTCCAGGCCATTGGCAATTGTATATACATAGTATAACAATGTTTGTCTGTCTAATGTAGTTACGATTCACTATCCCTATCATTGCCGAAAAATGGGTTTTGTCCTCCATCAGAGTTCAATGGAGAAGCTGGAAGCATTATTTGAAAACGAGGTATTGGGCTGACGTACCTATCGAGCAATTAATACATGCCAAGGATGATAGAGTTTTGGAGGATCAATGGATCAAATGTCTTGCTTACTGGAGAGCGGAAGATACGAAGGTTTATTCTAGTTTTTCTATGTGTAATGATATTTCATTTAAGCTATGAATCTACTTATCATTTTGATTTTTGACTTGCTATTTGAATATATAAGAGAAACCAAAAAGCTCGAGCAAAGAAGTTGGTGAATCAAAGAGCAGGAAATACATAATTTGCGTGACATCCATTGGATATTTATAATTTCCGATCCACATTAAGATGACAGGTACTCTAAATTTGATTACTAATTATATTGTTTGAACTACTCGTGTTAATTTATACTACTACTTTTTAGTGGACATGTGCATTCTCTCTGTGTGTGGACGTACTACTATTGAATTCAATTTTAGTTGGATATTTATATTTTAATTCACTAGATAAGTGCTCTACATGTATTGTTTTTGCCCGGCCTTTGTATGTGGATATTAAAATATACTATTTTCTGTAGTTATTTTATAGATTTGCATTAATGTTTATGATTAGTGTTCAGTTGTTATCATTCAAAGTTGTAGAATTTTATTTGCATATGCAATAATTTACAAAATTTTGTTTAGATTTGTTTTCTTACTCCAAAATTTGTCATAGCCATTAACTTATCCCCCCGCAAAGTGTATGGAGAGAGAGAGAGAGGTGATGGCGACACATAGTAAAGATGACGAGTTGTTCATTATGTGATTGTGTATGTTATTTAATGCTTGATTATGTGATTGTTTATATTATTTAATGCTCCTACTTCTATTCTTTATCGCAGGTTGGCAGATTTGCAAGGCTGAAGTATTATGTTTCAAATATGTGTTGCACTTTTAGAAATATTTGGACCTCAATTATTAGTACTACTACTATTTATTCGTAGGTTTTTGATGTAAGATCATTATGACATTAGATTTTTTATTCAACTTTAGCATTTTATTTTAATTAGTTGTTTATATAAATTTTGTTGGATGGTTAATAGCAATTTAATATGATTTTTTTACATTGAAAGTGAAAATATAATTATATATTTTTGTTATTCAAATTTAGCATTTTATTTTATTTGAATTAGTTGTTTATATAAATTTTGTTGGATGGTTAATAGCAATTTAATATAATTTTTTTACATTGAAAGTGAAAATGTAATTATATATTTAATAAAGATGTAAATATAATAATATGAAGGATTAAATGTAATTTATAAATATTTATAGGATGAAAATACAAATTATAGCAATTTGTAGGTCAAAAGTATAAATCAAATAAATATAGGTTGGAAGTTGTAATAATATATATTTGTGGGGTTTATTTGTAAACTTTCGTGCATTTATAGTGTAGTTTAAAATAAGAGTTTGTGACAATATAAATTGCGATGACAAGAGTTTTTTCTTGACACTTTTTGAGTGTGATAAAGAAGGATTTATCTTCACACTATACTTGTTATCACACTTTTTTTCCTCACATGTGCAATAAGTGCCATTACACCTAAAGTGTCAAGAAAATAGTTTTCTAGTTGCATTTATACATGTCATAATATGTGAATTTTCTAGTAGTGTTTGACAAATCCAAAAGACTGTTGATCAACAAGCCCAAGTGGTTTGAAGAAAAGTCCTCTAAGATAAAAGTTGGACTCACTGTGGAGCATTTAAGGAGCGAGGTATTGATTGGATAGAGAAATATAAGAGCAGCCCATGCAATGAAAATCACCCACATTGAAACTTTCAAAATCCATTTTGTTGATGAAAAAAGAAAATTGGGCGTGGCCTTCAAATTCTCATTTCTTGAGAGAAGAGGCTGTGTGCTTGATTTCTCGTCCATTTTTGGCCAACAAAATCTCAAGGAAAAGCCAAAAGGGCTTTTCTAGGATATGTACTTTCGTCTACCACTAGCTACAATTTATATAGAAAGAATTTTGTATTATTATTTATTTAAAAATGGTAAATTAAAATTATAAAAAAATAAAAAAATAGTACAATTTGGTATCATGCATGTAGTAATGGCGGGATAACGAATAGAACATCAAGCCATATTCATCATGAGTATTCGTGAAAGAACATAAATGAACTTGAACCACATAAGCATCTCCATCCGTGCTCTTAGCTAAGAGCACGGAGTTGGGTCCGGACCCATTTTTACTCCTTTTCCTTAGCTAAAAGCACAACACCCACATCCGTGCTCTTAGCTAAGGACAAGCTCAAGGGTCACCACCATTATTCAATTTAAATAAAAACATTTCCACAATATTAAAATGCATTAAAAATACCCGGAATATTATTACAAATTATAAAATAATTACAAATTACATAATTAAAATCCTAAAAATTAAAAATTACATAATTAAAATACTAAAAATTAAAAATTACATAATTAAAATCCTAAAAATTAAAAATTACATAATTAAAATCCATAAAATTAAAAAGACCCACTACTCGTTGCCGAATTTCGCCCAAATGTGATTGATTAGATCTTTTTGTAGCTCAGTGTGGGCTCTTGTATCGCGCATTGTGTGTCTTCTTTCGATCCTCTCGTTCACCGTCGTATGCACACCTCGGCGTGGGGGAGACCTCGCGGTTGAGCTTCCGGCTTCATCATCGTCGTAAAAGTTAGCCGTCCCTCGGTCCTTCGTCAGCTATAATCATGTTGTGCAAGATAATGCACGTGTACATGATGTCGGCGATATTCTTAACGTACCAAAGCCGAGAAGGGGACTTCACAATGTTGAATCGGCCTTGAAGGACCCCAAAAGCTCTTTCGACGTCTTTCCGAGCAGACTCTTGACGCTGCGCAAAAAGAATCCGTCTCGGCTCTTGTGGATTGCTGAACGACTTCACGAAAGTCGACCACCTTGGGTAGATACCATCGGCGAGATAGTAACCCATGTGGTATGCATTTCCGTTGACGGTGAAGTCGATCGCCGGTGCTACACCATTCAAAACATCATCGAAGAGTGGTGAAGAATATAACACGTTCAAGTCATTGTTGGATCCGGCAACACCAAAATATGCATGCCAAATCCATGGGCGGTAGTCGGCGACCGCTTCAAGGATAAGCGTTGGGCCGCCGCCTTTGTGGCCGCTTAAGAATTGCCCCCTCCAAGTAGTCGGGCAATTCTTCCACTTCCAATGTATGCAGTCAATGCTGCCTAGCATACCGGGAAAATCGTGGACTGTTTCGTGAAGACGAAGCAACCGTTGACAATCATTGATGGTGGGTGCCCGAAGGAATTCCGCGTCGAAAGCAGAACGAACGCCGTCGCAAAAATTCTTGAGGCATAGGATTCTAGTTGACTCACCGACATGCAAATACTCGTCGAAGAGGTCAGCCGTTTGCCCAGTAGCAAGTTGTCGGATGGCACAAGTACACTTTTGCAACGCCGAGAGACTTTGCCGACCGGTTGCGTCTACACCTGATTGAAAGTATTCGACACGGGTGGACAATGTGTTGACAATACGCATAAACAACCGTTTTGACATGCGAAAACGGCGCCGAAAGTAATCTTCTGGATACCGCGGCTGGTCGGAAAAATAGTCGGCAACGAGCCTTTCGTGGGCTCCCTCTCGATCACGAGGGATGTAGCGACGTTTTGATCTAGTTGGTTGAGGGGCGGGGGTATTGGCGGCGACATAGGCTTCATAGGCGGCACGATATTGTTCATAATATTCTTGTTCTTCGCGCTCCGCTTCCGCAATGAGATTGGTGAAATCCATTTTTGAATTTTTTAGAGAGGGTTTGAGTGAGAGAGGAAGATGTATTTGATTTAGTTTGAATGAGAGATAATTTGATGTGAAAAGTGGATGATGAATGTGTGTATTTATAGATGATTTTGGGATAAAAAAAAATTCACAAAAATCCAAAAAAACGTCCATAAACGGCTCTATTTTTTTGGGAATCCAAAAATATATATTTTTTTATTTTTGATATTATTTCGAATTATTTATGAATTTTTTTTTAAAAAAAAAGAAAATTCGAATTTGCCAACGGCTAAGCCGTTGGCCAATCAGGACGTGCCACGTAGGGCTGCTCAGCGGCACGGACGTGCTCTTAGCTAAGAGCAGCGCCGTGCCGCTGGCACGGACGGACAGCTCGCAGCGGCGGACGGACGAGCTCGTGCTCAACGACACTGAACGGACGGACGGATTTGCTCCACTAATCCCTGATTTTCTGTAAACAGACGCTTAAAAAATTAAGGACAAAAAAGTAAAAAGAACCTGCTATATTATTGTACCTCAATAATGAATTAAATTAATAATGACATGAAGAACTTTTATTCATAAAATGCAATGATTACATATTATTTTAATTTGAACTTCTTATAGTTACTTTATTTTTTACTAAAAAGTCCCTTGTTATGTTTTCAGTGATATCGTTAATGTTTTTACCGTTAATAAATACTCCGTCCCATTAAATATGCAACATTTGCTTTTCGGCACAAGATTTTATGTAGTGTTGTTTTGTAAGTTAATGAAGAAAGAGTAAAGTAAGAGAGAAGAAAAAATAGAGAGAGTATTGTTTTCATTTTTAAAAATATTTCAATTTTAATGAGACAGATAAAAAAAGAAAACGTTTCATTTCTAATTAGAAAGAAAGAGTACGGTAGTTTATTTTTGCAATGAACGTAATTGTGTAATGATTGCCACTATCTCTGATATATGAGTAAATTATAAACACGTGTAATCAGATTACTTTATTTAAAAGAATGAACTGAAAACCAAAACTTAAAAAATGGAGTTTGCAATTTTTTTTCAGTACCCAATATTTATTAAGTTACATTTTTAGTCAAAAAAATTCATCTCTTAAATTCAGTCCCAATTTTTATTATACGCTCTTTAGTCCTTGAGGGCTATATTTGTCTGTTTAGTACTATGATCTAAGGACTAAACTTATGATATTTGAATATTTATGTACTTCTTTTGTAATTTTTTAACGATAAAAAATCTTGTGGAATTATTAAATCTTTGTATATTATCTCAAAACAAATTATTTAAATCTTTATAGTGTTATCTAAAAATAAATTATTTAAATCTTTATAGTATTATTTAAATTATTGCATTAAAATTGAGAAATTAATATGTATTTGTAGTACTCCATTATTTAGAAAATATTGAATGTATATTTTAAAGCATTCATTTTTAGTTTGATGCTTGGTTGCAACAGTAATTTATAGTAATTTTATATATATCAATATTTTTATATGCATCAAGTTGTAATTTATGTTGCCTTAAATTGAGTTGTAGTTTATTTTATTTAAATGAATTTATTTAAATTATGGTTGCAATCAAGCATTAACTTAAAAATGAATCATTTAAAAACAAACCATTGAATATTTTTTAAATAATACTATAAATATATATTAATTTCCCGATTGTAATGCAATAATTTAAATAATACTTCCCTCCGTCTAATTCAAGATGACCATCTTTCCTTTTTTTTGTTTGTTCTAATTAAGATGATCATTTCCAAATTTTGAAAATAACCTCCTCTCTCCTCATTAAAAATGTTCAACTATCTTTTTCCTCTCTACCTTATTCTACCTAACAACACTTCATAAAATCCCGTGTCACTCAAGAATGTGGTCATCTTGAGTAAGGGCGGCACGGTACGGTATACCGCACCGAGAATGTCATATCACATACCGTACCGCAAATTGTGGTATGAGAAAATGTTATACCTATACTTACCAAATATTTTGGTATACCGCATTGCGATATACCGAAAATTCGGTTTGATTATTTCCGATACCGTTACCATACCGTCTATGCGGTATACCATACTTTCACGTTATACCGAAATTAGGTATGACATATCGAGTACGGCATACCAAATAAGATATGACATACCGTTATATCTGTGTTTCATACTACAAAAATTCTATTATAGCCAAATATTTAAAATAATATTTCACCTATTTAAATAATGTCCAAAAGATTAAAACTACACCACAATCAAATCTATACAGTGAACTTGATTTGCATCTCTGCATGAGTGTGTTTAGGGTTGGGGGCGGCTGAACTAAAATATGGAAGTAGGGTTAAGGATTTTAACATATTAACTATTTTTATATAAATTTTAAATACAACATATATACCGAATTTTTGGCAAATATCGTAAATGCGGTATATTGCGGTATACCACGGTATAGGAAAATCTATACCTTTACCGTACCGAAATCTATCGGTAAGGTATCGTACCGTACCGCAAATTCGATATTTTCGATATTTTTTTGGTACGCTAAGTGCAGTATTTCGGTATATTTAGTCAGTCCTAATCTTGAGTGGGACGAAGGGAGTACTACAAAGATTTAAATAATTTGTTTAGATAATATACAAAGATTTAGCCAGCCCTAATCTTTATATATCTACCTCACGTGAGTGGAATACCAACGTTTTTTCCCATTTCTAATACTCCTATTAACCAAAAGTAATTGAGTTTTTCCAGGAGGCTTAATTTAATTTTAGATGTTCCCATGTGATATTGCAGATATCAACATGAAAAAATTAATCTTTTTCTTAAATGATTGCAAAGGGGTTAATTTATTTTCAATTAGTTAAAATAAATGAATTTATTTAAATATAAAATACTTCAAGTTTTCACTTATGCATAACTGTCACTACTCTTCCCCTAAACCCTAAATAAATACTATAAATTTATGCATAACTGTCACTACTCTTCCCAAAATTGACGATTCTTGTAATTAAATTGAATTAAATTGGAATAGAGACACCGTGTTTTCAGATCCACACAATTTTTTTTGCTTGTTTTAATCTTTGTGTTACTATGTATCGATGGAGAGAGCTTGTGAAAGTAAAAAATAAAAATACAATCTAGAAGTTTCAGTTATGTCACATAATATTACTTCATCATAGGCAAAAATAAATACCACTACGATTAAAAGAAAAGGGATAAAATTCTAAAGACTAGTACGCTTTTTATTTTTCTTTATTACTATCTCGGTCCAATAATAAAAATCACCTTTTTCATTTCGGTTCATCCCATAATAAGAGTCACATTTCATATTTACTATAATTGATAAGTAGATCCCACGTTCCACTAACTCACTTCACTCACATTTTATTATAAAATTAATACAAAAAAATGGATCTCATATTTTACTAACTTTTTCAATTTATTATTCTTTACATTTCAAACTCTTCTCACACCAAATGTGACTCTTATTGTGGACTGGAGAATAATTTATTATGATCATATAAAATGTGCTTTTAATTTAAGAGTGAACTATAAAAATAGTCCCTGAACTGTACGTTTATCTCGCCAATGAACCCTGGACTTTAAAAAATATCCCCAGACAACCCTGGACTAAGCGTTTTATCTCGAAAATGGTCATTTTTCACTGTTTCGTGACGAAAATACCCTTTTGAGGGGTTTGAGCAATTTGGTCTTTTTACATTTTAAATCTGATATTATTTCAGTTATGTACTATATCTGATATTATTTCAAATTATCATTCTTCTTAGATCATATAACACGATTTATTCCGAAAATAAATATGCATCTAATGTAAGACTAATATAATTTTCGTTTATTAATTTAAAAAAAAATCAAAATTGACTAGAAAATTTCAACAAAAATTCTCCTATATCAAATTTTTAGTAGTATCAAATTTTTAGTCAACTTCATAATATTTTTAGTCAAATTCTCCTATACATTAGATGCATATTTATTTCGGAATAAATCGTGTTATATGATCTATTTATAATTAAAACTATTAAATATTGATTAAAACTAAGGCGTCACCGTACATTATTGATTAAATATTAGACTCTATCAAATATTGATTAAAACTAATACTTTGTTATTTAATAGTAATTTTAATAATTAAAAAAATTTATTGATAATTAAAAATTAAAATTTAAAATTTAATTTTATAAAATTAAATCTAATATTGAAATAAAGAAACAAATTGAAGGATGACAAAAGGAAAGAAGAATGATAATTTTGAAATAATATCAGATTTAGTACATCACTGAAATAATATCAAATTTAAAATATAAAAAGACCAAATTGTCCAAATCCCCTAAACCCCCAAAAGGGTATTTTCGTCACGAAACAGTGAAAAATGACTATTTTCGAGATAAACGCTTAGTCCGAAATTGTCTAAGGATATTTTTAAAGTTCGGTGATCATTGGGAAGATAAACACATAGTCCAGAGATTATTTTTATAGTTCACTCTTAATTTAAATTATATGGACATGACTTTAAAAAAAAAAAAAAGTGAGGCAGCAGTGATTACTGAGGCAATGCGGAGTCCACACCATCTTTTCATATAGTGACGCGGGCGCCGGTAGGTACCAGTTATTGAATGGAATAAAGATTCTTTGTTACTGTTTCCCTTTGCTTCTATTGATAATAAATATTTTTCCTCGTCCCAAACATTTAAAATTATTTAAAACGTGACACGACAGCATTGTCTATATGACTTGACTTATTTTAACACAAGTGATACCTACAAGTGTACGAGACTAGTGTAGCAATTAACAAGCAAGAGTATCGTATCCCACAGAGACAAATTCGTATCAACTTAACTACCATGAACAAATGTTGACTACTATCTAGAGAATCATGAAAGGTTTGATTATTTTCTAACACTACGAAAAAATATAATAAGCAAATAAACAAGTAAAAGCAAGTAAACACGGAGTGAAAAGATAATATGGAGAAAAAAATTGTAAAACTCAAGGATCCGATGCACAATTCCAAGCTCTTATCCAATCAAATTGTCTTACCTTTTGGTGTCTCTAGAGTTACTAAGTCGACCACAATTATAGATTAAACCCACTCCCGAGGTGAGAAACCTGTAGATTAGGTGCTAGGATTGAAGTCCCCTTCTAATCCTGTAGATTAGGTGCTAGGATTGAAGTCCCCTTCTAATCCTAAAACCCCCAACTCCCAAAAGCTCGATTAGGTCAAAGACCCCACTCAAAACCTCAACTCTCCCGAGTTTTATTGCATTAAGGGGTGAATTATTCCTATTTCCAGATTAATTATTTCATCTCCCGATTAATCTAATTAATCCTACACAATCAAGTGGTGATCAAGCAATTGAAAGGAATAAACCCAAGAATAATCAAATAACTACAAGAGCAAGGTAAGAATAAAATCAATTGGATAAAAACTATGAAATTAATGCATCTTCACCAAGAATTCTACAAAAAGGTGTTTAGCTACTCATGTTCATGGAGAAAACTAAGTTTAACACAAAGAATCCGAACAAAAACATGAAAGATAGATAATAAGAAGTCCTGTGGAACAAATCTATGGAATGAAGTCTTCAATCTTCCGATCTGGAGTCTTCAATCTTCAATTCTTCTCTCCAAGTGTTCTTGGGGGTGTGTGTGAGTGATGGAGGCGGTAGGTGGAGAATGATTCTCGTCTCATCCAACCCTAGCCTTTTCTTCCCGTTTTTCCACTTTAAAAATATCATTTTTAGCTTTCAGACGCGTCAAACTGACGTACCCAGTGTAACATCCCCAACTTTTGAACCTTAGTATTATTATTATAATCTTAACTACAAATAATTATAAATAAGAGATCAATGTAGTATTTATAAACTGCCCGTTTGAATTTTTAATATCGATCTTTTTGAGTTATAAAGAAATCAAGACGAAATATACAATAGGAGTTGTTGGTTTTACCACGATTAATTTAAAATAATAAATCCAAATAATAGTACATGATACGAGAAGTCCAATTAAAATATACAATACAACCAAATCCTAATCTTTTACAATAAGAGATAGGCATGCAAGTTCGGGCAGCCGCTCAACGGTCGTGCTCAAGCTCCGAGGAAAGCCGATACATCGACGAGGATAGCCCATGCTCCATAAATAGATGCTATTTACTACAAAAGAAGAGAATTAGAGAGAGTAACAAAATAAATTGTGGAGTAAATCTTTGAATGGATTAGGGAGTATCAAATGAAATCCAATAATAGATTTGATGAAATTCATTCCCAAATCCAATCAAAATCTTTGCAAGATTTCAACCGAATGGACATTAAATGCAAGTGCAGAGAGATCAAAGCTTCAAATGCTCCCTCAATTCTCAAGCTATATTTTTAGCCGTAAGATCAAGAAATAGGATCCAAATTAGATCCTTAGGAGATTTTGAGGAGATCTTTTGGCAGTAAACCTCCCCAGATTAAACCTCCCCCATGTTAAACCTTCCCCATTGTTAAACCCCCCTCCACTTGCATAGCAACTTGAAGAAATAGCAACTATATAAACCCCAGCCTTTCCACTTCAGGAAACCCATCACTATCAAACATTCTACAAATTCTCTTCATACACATATATAGAATAAAGGAGTACGAGGAGGGAGAGTTGCAGAGAGCTGCAGACAATCGTAGGATCAAGCCTACAATCCAACAACACTTTGTTCCCACATCAAAAGGTAAACACCAAGCCCTTCTTTTCTTTCATATGTACAAGTCTGCATACATATAGTTGCAAGTAGAATCTGCCCAAAGTTAAAAATTCACACCAAGATTTACATGTTTCACCATGAGTCTTCCAAGTAGCAACACATTATTCAAGAGTCACCAAATCCATAGAGTAGACAAACCAAGTCCTACCACCAAGTAAGCACAAGCTAGGAAAACTTATCTCACGGTCATGAATCTGTCGGATTCCGGGCGAGCTAGGAAACTGTCAGCCAACGATGACAGCCCAACCTCCTTCGAATCCATCACTGATTTCGCCCCTTCACAAATCTACAAGTTAAAAATACCAAACCTTGAAATTAAAGATTTAATCTTTAGAAATAAAACAAAAGGGATAACTGATAAACTGGCCTACCTTACCTGTCGGAGAATGGCGAGGGAGCGGCGGATCCGAGAGAAAGAGGGAGATAGGTAGAGAGGTCGGCGGCGGTCTAGGTGGTGCATGGCGGTGACGGCGGCGGAATCCGAGAGGGAGAAGGCAGCGACGGTGAGCCGCCGCGCGCACAGCAGCGGCGACGACGCCGGCGTAAGCAGGGCCGAGAGAGGAGAGAGGAGTGAGAGAAGAAAGAGAGGGAGAGAGGAGAGAAAGAAGAGAGACGGATGGAGGGGAGAGAGAGAGAGAGAGGGCCCCGCCGGAGGTGGAGGCGGCGACGGCGGACGGGGGGGCGGCGATGGCAGCAATTGAAAAGGGGGGGACTTCCTCTAATTTTTGGCTACGGTGAAATGAGGAGGAAGATGAATTGGGAGTATATATATATTGTTTATTGTTTATTATTATTTGCTATTGGGCTAATGATAATTCATTTGGGTTGAACCAGTGAAAAAAAAAAAAAAAATGAATCTGGGCCAACCTTTTAATAATTTGGTGCTGTAGTAAATAAATGTAGGAAGGCCCATTTTCAAAATTTAATTATATTTTAGCCTATGTTTTAATCTAAGGTTCGATTATAATTTTTATGGTTTCTTGTAACTAAGATCAAATAATTGTTCCTTGGATTTATTTTAGAGTTTTGCATAAGAGTAAATTTTGAAGTTAAGTATAAAGTTTAATTCAATCGAAGCCGAGAATAGTGAACGAAGAAACATTAAATAGTATGCGAGTTTTAGGAATGTTTTAAAGAATAATGAAAAAAATAAATAAATAAAAGGGATTAATTAGGAGGCATGCATTCCTATTAGAGTTTAAGATTTTCTTGAAGTCTAATTAGTGTTTTATATTATTATGTGGTGATGTTTTCAAAAAGGTTATCTCCGCAAATTAAGGACAGAGCAAGAAATTCAAGTTAAGGAAAATTAAACGAACGAGGTGGGCTTTCGAACTAAAGTATTTTTATGGGCTTTCTATCCTACATTATTATGTGGTGAAAAATGCTTTCAGTTATTTAAATTCAAAGTATGTTTTGTCTTGCCATGTTTTTGTTTTGAGCATTACCTATCTGTTCGTCTAGAAAGGGGAGCGACCCTACTAGACCAGTTATGTTGTGAATCGAATTCGGGTCTGAGTGTGGGAGTGATTCCCTGCTCAGGCTAGTGTACACCAGGGACCGGGAGCCATCCTTCGAGTTGGCCGGTCATTGTGACCGTGGAATGTGGCCACATTCCCGGCACCAGAATGAAGTTCAGATATGGTATATGTTCCAGGAAAAATTGACTGCGCAGTCACAGTTTTAAAGAGAAAATGTTTTTAGTGTTCTCGGGCATTTTCAATAAAACCCCGAGTTCACTCAGTTATGGCTTGACAAAACCAGTTTTTATGAAAATATATTTCGGCATTGTGTTCACTGAGTACATCAAGTACTCAGCCCTGCATATGTTTTAAAAATGTGCAGGTTAAGCGGTGATGACGAAGGGCGGTGTTGAGCAAAGATGGCGAATGTGTTTCAGTATTATAATGCTCGGATGAATCGTGTCTCCATACACGGTGTCATTCTCTCTTGACTCTTCCGCTGCAGTGTAAAAGTTGAACTTATGTTGTTTTGTATTGTGTACTCTGATATATTTTTCAGTCATTCCAATTTGATTTCGTTCATTTCAGTTGTGCCGAGATTCCCCTTTCTTCCCCCGCTTCTTAAATCCTCCCCTAGTCGCGATAAACCGCGTTTGCTATCCCTAGCAAGGTGCGGTCGTGACACTGTCTTCAGGATACCCGGCCGGGTGGAATATTTGTGCTGGAAATTCACCCGGCCGGGTGTCGTTTTCCGGCCCCTTTCTGGTTCTCAAGTCCTACCCGGCCGGGTGTAGCCTTTGAAGGCCGTGCTGCCTCCTATGCACAATCGGCCGGATTTTTGCCTTTTTTTCATCTATTTATCCTAGAACACTCAACAAACACATGAAACTCCAAAAGATAGGATAATTGGCTGGAAATAGACAATTCAAACATCAAAACTCAATATTAAGCACCTCAACATACCAATTAAACCGACTAAAACATGAGTTTATCACTGTACAAATTATTTAACGGTAGATATGGACATTTAAATTATGTATCAAATTCTGATTCATATATGTCGATTCTGTTTCGGAATTATAATATGAATTATAAATCAATTTTGGTTTTCCGATGTATCTATCAAATTGGGGTACCTAAAGCTAAAATTGTGTATTTCGATATCTTCTCCAATTTTAGAGTTCGGTCAACTGCAACGAGATATCAATATATAAATAAAGGCTTTAATGAGTCCAATCATTTAAACAGCTGAGCATATAGTTTAGTTAGTGTAAAACAAATAAAATATTAAAATATTTTTTTATTTTGGGTAAAACTATAAAAACCAAAATCGCTTCAATGGTTTATCTAAATATTGGTCCGTTAACCGAATGTCAACCATAAATTAAGAAAATTGTAGTACAATACATTTTTTTAATAATCCATCGCATTAAAAAGAATTACTCCATAATTTGAAACGTAGATTACAAACTATAAATCATGTTTTCGAGAAAAAAAACTAGCAAACATAATCATTGTAGCTGTATACTTCATGTTTCCGAGTATCGGTTCAATTTACTTCGTTTTTGATGGTGATAAATGTACATAAATTGTACTCCTACATTACTTTTTAAATATTGTGCATTCAAAATCAATTTATAAATAGTAAGTAACTAATTTAATACTACATAAATTGTACAGTACATAGTAAGTAATATTTAATACTACATAATTTGTACATACTTTTCAAATATTTTGCATTCAAAATCAATTTATAAATATTAACTAATTTAATACTCCGTAAATTATATACTACTCCTTACTGCTCATTCTAGCTACAACAATTTACGGAATATTATAATTTTTATTGAATAATGTATAATTATTTCGATTCAAACTCTAATAAATTTTTTGTATCATTTCTTTTGTATTTATATAGAATAGCGAAACTATTAACGAAACTAATTTGTACCTTTGTACGTAACTTTGTTTTATTGAATTTTAAAAATTTAAGGACATTATACACATATAAAATTTATGTGTATTCATCTTTATTTCTTTTTTTCCAAATGAGAAAATAGAATCACACCTCCGGTTCGGTTAACCATACTTTCGGCCAGGATATTGTGCGATTGGTTAGTCGGTTTTGGTTATTTGATCTCTGTTTGTAGCCCTATTTAATGAGTTTTAATTTATTTCATAATTCAAGATATAGTAGTACTTGTTTAGTTTCGAATTTTTGAATCCAGATCAATTTTTATAGTTCCGATTCAAATTTTGATCAGTTACGTCCACATATTCAATTTTCAGATTTTCTGTTTTCCGATTGGATACACTTGGGTAAAAAATCGAACTGAAAATGTTCACCTCTAAGAGCATCGCAGCAGCATGCTCGTCCGTCGTGCCGCTGGCAAGGACACGTTCGTCCACCGCTGCAGCTCGTCCGTCCGTGTTAGCGGCACGGCACTGCTCTTAAATAAGAGCATGTCCGTGCCGCTGAGCAGCCTTACGTGGCGGCACGCGATTGGAATTTCGTTTTTTTTTTTGTAATTTTTTTTTAAAATTCAAATTTAATTTAAAAAATTATTTTTAAATAAAAAAAATATTTTCCCACTTCTCAATAAATTATATCCGTTTTCTACACACTTTTAATTTATTTTTTAATTTTTTCCCCAAAATTCACATTTTAATTATGTATTTTTATTTTTTAGGATTTTAATTATGTAATTTTTTTTTTAGGATTTAATTATGTAATTTTTATATTTTAATATATTTTTATATTGTAGAAATATTTTTAGTAATTGAAGTATTTAAATTGAATAATAGAATAGTGGTCATTTGAGCTTGTCCTTGCGGAAGAACACAGATGTGGGTGTAATGCTCTTGCCTAAGGACAAGGAATAAAAGTGGGTCTGGACCCACCTCTGTGCTCTTATTTAAGAGCACAGATGAGGATGTTCTAATCTACAACCTCGCTTATTTGAATGAGTGGGACATGTAATAACCATAATAACTGAGGTGGACATTTTATTTTTGAATGAGTGGGACATGTAATAACCATAATAACTGAGGTGGACATTGCAAAATAAAATGTGAATGAAATTTAATACTCCCTCCATCTCTTAAAATTTGACACCATTTGACCCATCACGGATTTTAAGAAATGTAAGAGCATCCACAATGGTAAATATGCTAGCTTGTTTCTCTTCATACCACATCATCCAGCACTAAAATTCCTCCTACCACATCATCATGACAAGCAACTGGACAAGCAATAGGCTAGCCACAGGCTAGCCACGTCATCAGCAATATTTAAAAAACAACTAAATTTGCGGAATTAAACACAAAATACGGAATTAAATTTACGACACATATACGGGAAAAATTCGTTAATTTTATTTAAATAAAAAAAGGTACATTAACTAAAAATAAAAAAAAATTACATAATAAAAAAAAATTCGGGCTTCCACACACGAGCCACCGCCCCACTCTACTCCTCGTCGCCGTCGCCGCCATCCCCGCTGCCACCGGCTGCACCCCCGGCATCTGAGCCCACACCTGATCCCCCTAACTGTGCCGCGAAGGTATCCAAATCGACCCGTATACTCTTGAGCATTGAGTGAAGAAACTTCTTTTCCTTGGGGTCAGTTGCCTCCTTCCATTCGTAGAAGATCTTGTGCATCTGTTTGCGCGTTTGTTGACGCGTGTAGAAGGCAAGCTCGGCTGCCGACTTGCCAATGGGGGGGATGCCGACTGGACCTCCTCAGACCCCTGGGCGACTCCCCTCGCTGCCCGTTGCGCCCTCCTCTGAACAATCGGGCGAGTGCGGCGAGCGAAGGATGGAGGGGATGGCTCCTCTGGAACATCCTCGGGGAGGTCGTGGGAACCGCTGGCTGCTGCCGCCGCGGTAATCACCGGTATAGTTCAGCCGCTGCTTCTTCGGCCAGCCAGCATCGACACCCGCCGGAACTTCTCGGAATCCATCGGAACCAAATAGCAGTTCCAGTAGGTGAATTCCTTATACAGCCCCCGCACGGGGAAGGCTTTCTCCGCTATCCTCCTGCAGTTCTCGTCAGTCTGGCCACTGGTCTTCATGCGGAGGGCGTTGATGTACAAGCCCGCAAATCGGGAGACCGTAGCCCTGATTCGCTCCCACCCCTTCCGGCACTCCTCCCCGGTGTATGCCTTCCATGCGGGCAATTCCTCCGGTAGGCTGCTGCAATTTTAGCCCACATGTTGACGATCCTCGATTGTTCGAAACGAGGGGATCGTCACAAACAGACACCCAAGCCTTGGCCAGTGCGACGTTCTCATCTTCCGTCCACTTCCTCCGTGCACCGTCGTTATCAACCGGCTACGACGACTCGCTTACCACCTTTTCTCCCTTCTTCTTCTTCTTCGGTGCGCTCTGACCCTGCCCCCGCCCCTGACCTACTCCCTCTGTCTGAATGGGAGTGTCACCGAATCGAACGCCCGGTAACAAATCCTCTATGGAGAAAGTGTCATCTCCAATGAATTGCGTCTCCACTGGGGTCGATATGTGGGAAGACGCAGTCAAAAAATCAAGGGTGGGGCGATAGACATTGCCCCCCCCGGGCATCACGGGCTGCACCGACTGCACCCCCGCCTGCCACCCCGGCATTCATATCGTGGCATCATCTGCATACCGGGTAGCCCCTGCCCGCCGCCCTGCGGCATCATCTGCTGCCAAGGGTACATGTTGTAGTAGGCCGCCCATCTGCCCCCATCCCGCCCCCGCGGGTATCGTGGGAGTTTGAGTCCTGCTCGTCGCTGGAGTAGACTTGTTGTTGTGATCCATTTCGCGTTATTGTTCTTGTACAGAAATTAAGAGAGAGAGAAAACTCGTTAAAACAAGTGGTGCGAATGAAAATGACGTTAAAATTGCATTTATATAGTGTTTCAAAAATTTAATAATAAAAAAAAATTGTGCTGGCCGATCGCTCGCCGATCGCCAGCCTACAATGGCGGCGAGCGCATCGGCCAACGCTCGCCAATATTCTCGCCGATTGCAATAGAAAGTGGGTTGAAAAAGTTGGTGGCATGTGAATCCTACTTTTATATATTAGTTTTAAAATAAAATGCGAGTGAGAATGAGTTAGTGGAATATGAGGTCCACTACCAAAAATGGTAAAAGTGAAAGATGATAAATTTTTAGGGACAGACGAAAAAAGAAATAGGTGACAAATTTTCAGGGGACGGAGGGAGTAGTATTAGAGTAAGAAAGAAACTGGTATGGCGTATGTTTCCCAAGTAAACATCACTCAATGTCTAAATCACTCAGCTAAACATTGTACACAGTACACATATTGCCTATCGGCGTGCCTCCTAATTCAATGCTACCAATATAATAGCCTTATCACATCACTTCAAATTTATATAGTATACTGTACTACTTGTCTGCACAACCGCATAAATGTTGGATATATATTTGCTTTGTTACCATGGAAGGATATATCTTTTTAAGTAGAAGAATCAATAGAAGGGGAAAAAATATGTTATAAGTACCATATGAGCTTCTTATGTCAGGAGCATCGCCCACGTTCAGCACATGTTTAGCCTTATTTGTATTATTTAGTTTGATTCTATTACATAAAAAATAGTACTATTAACATTTTTAAGTTCAAAAAATTTATAAAATATATAAAAGCTCATTTTGCTCGTTTGCTTTATAACTTCAAATAAAATAATAAAATAACAAACCAAGATTTAATTTTGATGAATTTTGCAAAAAATAAATTTAAATAACATTTTTTAATATATTAGAATCAAACTAAATGTATAAAACAAAATAAATAGAGCTAATTGTGCGACAACCGATGGTGATGCACACATAAAGAGTTCATAAGGTATGTAACATATTATTTCACTCAATATAAGTATCTTTTATATGTAAGGGACGGATATAATTAACTTTCTATCTTTTGTAGAAACTACAAATCATTTTCTTAAAGTAGTATCTCTGTTATCTCATAGTTGAGTCACTTCTTCTCTATATTATTTATTTTCTTATTTTGCTATTTCTCCACTTTAACTACTCCTACTGTCCCAGATCAACTTGCTCAAGTGATTGATTTCTTTTTGGCCATTGTTTTGCGAAGATGATAATAAATAATTAAAGTAGAGAGAAAATAAAGTGCTAACATATAAAATAATGTAGAAGAAAGTTGTATATACATTATTCTATTAATTATTTTACTTTCTTTTCACTCTAACTATTTATTATTATTTTCCTCAAATACGTGCCGAAAAACAGTCAAAACACTTGAGATGAAACAGATGAAGTATTTATTATGAGTTTTCTAAAATTAAGTGTAAAAACTAGTGACTCATCTACGAGGTTATAAAGGGAGTAGTATAATACTAATGTTTCTTTTGAGAACATAGTACTCATATTATGCTAATTACTAAGGCAAGTATTTATTTGATCCTCTTCATCAAACAAGTCATTACTTGATAGTAATAATTTTTATATTTGTGTGATAAATGAATATTATTTCTTTCATTTTCAAATATCAATATAAATAAATGGACTGTTAGCAACATTTAGTGTGTGATAGGTCACCTCTTTTAATGAGGTGTTAAACAATGCATCAAACTGGGTAAGGCCGCATTAATGAGAACAATTGATTACCCAAATAGCAACCGGCACTTTGATATTTTTATCCAGTTTGCTTATTTACTTAGCAAGTCATTATCTTTTTTTTCCTTTACAATATTGCCAATAATTCTACTAATATAAAATGGCGTATAATTATTTATTGAATAATTAGAATAATTAACATCTCAAAGTTTGAATTTTTTTCGTAACTGTACTATGATGTCTGGAATTTTAAAAAAATGATGCACATGATAATTTCCATCAATTTAACTCTTTCTCTCACGAATGTGCTACTACATCGTCTTTTAAAACAAGAACTTTTGAAATTATACATGTTTTAATGCATTATTGGCAAAGTAAAAAAAATATAAAAAAATGATCGCAAGTAAATAGAGAATGGGATTCACCTCATTAAAGAGGAAATTTTTTCCTAAATTAGAAAGTTTCAATATTTTTAGACACGAACTAAAATGAAAATGATTTTTATATATAAAGTAATGGGAGAGTAAACACATTCTCACAGGCACACTGTGTCAATGATAAAACAACATACTCTACAATTGATAGGAGATTAAGAGTAGGACATGCCAATGCTTCTTCATCATATATTTGAGGATATGGGTTTTTTGCTTAGGAAATCAGTCTTATTTTTATTTTTTCTTTCAACTTAGTGATGGATCCAAAAATCTTGATTTGAGGATCGAACATATAAAAAATTAATAATAAATAAAATATAAAAATAATAGTAATTATTAAAAATCACGAATTTTGGCCTACGATTATCTATCTTGAAACGACGTGAAATTCTTTTATTAGAAATAACAACAAAATATTTCCCTCTCGCTTAGTTAAATATTTTTGATACCGAACTAATTGTATTAATTAACTTTTTAATTCAATATTAGCAATCGATTGTGAATTTAAGAACTCAGAATATCAATTCATAATTAATTGTATTAAAAAATCGAAGATATGATAATTTTTATATTATAGATTAATATAAAACATAAAAATGTAAAGCTTATGTAATCAAATTTTACAAATGAAATTAAATGCACCATTTATATGGATAAATAAAGAATACAAAAAGACAAAATTAAAGAAATTCAATTTTCATAGTTTAATACCCCACCTGAAAATTATTCCTAAATGGATACCACAGCCAACACAAAACTGGAAGAACAAACACATTACTGCTCTCTCCGTTTCCTAAAATAAAAACTTTTGAAACAATACACATTTTAATATAAAATTATTAAAATAATAGAGAGATAAAAAAAAAATATTTTAATAAAAAATGGGTCACATCTGATATAGAGAATTAAGTTTTCTAAATTGGATAGCTTCCAATTTTAAAAAATGGGCCAAAATATAAAGAATTCTTTAGAAAATGGAGTGAATATGAAATTAGGGATGAAATTTGAAAAAAAAACAGGAATAAATAAAAGACAAATGGGCCATGGGCCATTTAAAAAGCCCAGAAACCTTTTATTATGGGCCATTTAAAATTGGACTCATATTATCTGTGGAAACGTTAAATTTTTGATTAAAATAATGGATAAAATATAATTCAATATTCGCGGAGGAGTAAGTAAGGTAAGCAACGAAAAATAAAATACGAACCCGTATTTTGGCAAGGAGCATTTGTCCAATACAAAGATTCCTCGTCAATACAACGAACTACTACTACAATTGTTTATTTCCTTGAGCTGAATAAACTAAAACCCATATTGGAATCAACCATATCCATTATTGAAAGATCCCATTTTTATACAGCCAATCAAATATGCTAGTATTATGCATGCCCCATTTCCCCATGAATACATGCTACTATAATTTATTGATAATGCGACCATACTTTTGTTTAATAATTGCAGTAATGTGTTGCGTGATTCCATTTCCATTTCCACCTGGTTAAGTATGACACAAGCAAGCAGGAATTAGCTACTTGTCTTATGTTGGGAAAGTTATAGTGATCATTATCAGCATTTGTTTATTACTAGGATGAATTGGAGACTGAGTCAGTTTAGACTTGTTCCCTTACGTTGTCTTGGTTAGGCATTGTGGTCAACCGAAGGATAAATTGTTTATATGCTCTTTCCTGTTCATAAACATTACTTTGTTTTCTTCACCGCTCCCAACTCTGTAAAATGGTTTGTAGATTCTCGCTTTGCTTGCTGCTTCTTTCTTCTCAGACTCTTCTTGCATTTGCACTCACAGACAGTGGTGATGGTATGCTGTTATTTTTGCTTTCCTCTAACATTTAATATGGAGTGTTTGTTTTGAATTTTTACCAATTTTATGTGATCTTGATTAGTTGAGGCTGAACTGAACTGGCCATGCATGAGTTTGTTATTATGCTTCCAAGAATTTGTCTAGTTGATTAGAGACTGCAGTTTTTTTCAACATGTAGTAATTTAGTGTTGAGAATTTTGAAGGGAAGAAAAGGCAAGAATCTGGGAACTTCCTTTCTGCATTTATCAGGACCAGTTCTCTGTAATAGAATATGCAAGTCAATTTGAATTGGTAGATGAAATTAGGTATATTCGGGCATAGAGTATATGGGGCTGAATAAATAACCCTTGTAAGAATAAATGATTATCAGAATAATGTAGATACGGACGTAGAGATAATCATCTAAACACCAAGGTACATAGCGGTAGTGGAAGTACTTGAGACAGTTTCGTAGATTTATGCCTTCTCTTGAGGTGAACTATAATCCATCGGCTTGAATGAAAGAAGAAGGATTCTGAGGGAAAATGAGCATGTTAGACAGATGTTTTAGCTCTGTAGATGATGTTCCTGTTGTGTGAGTGATCCTTTATAGGGATTGCACCAATTTTTCTCTCTCGCTCACTCACTCGTTTAATGGAAAGAGTTCAATGTGTATATATTCAATATTGAGATACATTTTTAATCCATATTCAGAGGTACAACACGCTTAAAATGTAGTTTTCTCAAAATAATCACATATTTTGCCATTTCATCTCTGTTGCAGTTGCTGCTCTAAACGCGATCAAAGCTAGCTGGAAAAACCTTCCCCCAAACTGGAAGGGTGCAGATCCTTGTGGCAACAATTGGGATGGTATTAACTGCACGAATACACGTGTGACCTCCATGTTAGTCTCCATTTAAATGTTACTCCTATATGATTCTGCTCAAACTTCTCTTAACTATTCTCTACCCTTCTTGGTTTGATGTGATTACTTCAATTGCAGAATGTTGGCAGGACAGCTTTTGGAAGGTAGCACCTTCAGTGACATATCATCATTGACTGCATTAGTCGAATTGTATGCTCCTATTTTCTTCATTCCTCAGCTTCTATCAGTTTAAATTGCATATCCCTAATGAGTAACTATCCAGAATCCAAACATTCTGATATATATCACATCTCATGGATTCAGGGATCTCTCAAATAACATTGGTCTCAAGGCGATTCTTCCGCCTTCTATACAGAACTTGAAGAATCTTACCACTTTGTAAGGAAGATGTTGCGACTTTCTTCTTGTGGCCCCACATGATCATGTGCATCAAACCAACATTGAATTTTCTATTTCTTGTTGTATGTAGGATATTGATTGGTTGCAGCTTCTTCGGTCCCATTCCAGATTCAATAGGCTCCCTCCCACGCCTCGTATATCTGTAAGGACCTTCATTCAATCATATACTCATTTCGTTAATTTTGTGTCTTCAACTTACTGGATTTCGTTAATTTTTGTCTTGACAGATCCTTGAACTCTAACAGCTTCACTGGTACGATTCCGGCTTCCATTGGCAACCTATCGAATCTGTCGTGGCTGGATCTCGGTATGAACAAGCTTAACGGCACCATTCCCGTCTCTAGTGATACTGCACCTGCTGGTTTGGATAAGCTACTTGTTGCTAAGCACTTGTAAAGTTTCTGTATTACTACTACCTTCATACTATCTCATTGTTTCAGTGTTCTTTTTTTTTTCTTTTGCATTTATCAACGTTCCTGTTTATAACCTGCAGCCATTTATCGAATAATCAGCTGTTCGGAGAAATCCCTGAAAAGTTGTTCAGACCAGATATGACCTTCATACATGCGTGAGTTTGCACCCTTCATATGAACAACTCTCATACCAATCTATATGACAAGAAAAGTTTGTTATTTTGATTGATCACTCATTAGTATAAATTTATTTGGTTAAGGATATTTGACAACAACAAATTCACCGGGACTATACCCTCGTCTATTGGAACTGTTCAGTCATTGGAGGTCATGTAAGAATATCTACACTAAATCAGTTTTATTCACTACTTGGTTTGTCCCAAGCTTGTGCTGAATGTCTTCTGTTTCATGCAGACGGTTCGACTGGAATTCTCTCGAAGGACCTCTCCCTCCGAGTATCAGTAACCTTACAAAACTACAGGAGCTGTAAGCGCACGAAACTATAAACTAATTTAGCCCAAAGTGACTGCCTCAATATAACAACTTCAAGCTACATAGATTCCTCGCGTGACTTGTTTCCTTTCCAGGTACTTGTCTAATAATAATTTCAACGGAAACATCCCTGACCTCACAGGCTTGGACCTCCTATTCTATGTGTAAGCTGTTCCCATCTCTAACTAACTTCATCTTATCAGATATCATTTTGTTTCTTCTTTTTGGCTTCACATGGATAAATCTGGATTTTTGATGTACAAATTTCAGGGACATGAGCAATAATAGCTTTAATGCATCACAAGTACCCGAATGGTTCTCGAGTCTCCAGTCTTTGACAACATTGTATTTCCCTCTCTCTCTCACATGACAGCATCCATAAACTGCATGTTCTGTCTGTTAACCGATAAATAATTTCAGGAGGATGGAGAATACAAAGCTTCAAGGACCAATTCCGGTTGACATGTTCAGCCTTCCTCAGTTGGAGACTGTGTAAGTTCATCAAAATTTGAATGATTTAAGATATAGTTGGCCAACTTCTGTCCATTTCATGAAAACATGAATAAGTTTCTCAGCTCTAAGTTACATTGCTCAGGAAGCTTGGCAACAATAATTTGACCGGAAGCTTAAATATCGGAAATAGCTACAGCAGCAACTTGACAGTTGATTTACAGAACAACTCAGTCACCGAATTCCAGCAACAAGCAAATTACACATTGGATATAACGTAAGCCTAGTTCTCAAAACACCATGAGGCTCAATATTCATAAAAGTATTTGCTAAAGTGACTTATATTACAACTTCATTTAACTGAACTTCACATTCTTGTCACTGGAAGACTTGCTGACAACCCAATTTGCAATGGAAATGGAGCAACGAAGGCATTTTGTTCAGTTCCGAAGGTTGACAATAGTCCGTTACCACCAAGTCAATGTGGAGCAGTTTCCTGTGGTAGAGATGAAGTATTGAGTCCAAATTGTCAATGCTCACATCCCTACACTGGAATCTTGCACTTCTTTTCCTTTTCCTTCTCCGACTTACAAAATTTTACATACTACAACATTCTTCATGGGACTCTGATGACTCAGTTTCGCTCCCGTGGGATTCCAGTTGATTCCCTCAACCTCACCAATCCAACTATAAACATGTATTCTTACCTAGAGATCACATTGCATGTGTTTCCTTCGGGCAAAGATGTGTTTGATCGAACCTCAGTTTCTGCGATAGGTTTTGTACTCAACCGCCAACCATTCCCCGTTGATTATTTCGGGCCATTCTTCTTCATTGATGAACAATACTGTTGTCTCCCTGGTAACATCCTTAAGAAAATCTTGTAACTTGCCCTTTAACTTTATTAAGCATTTCAACTTATTTATTTTTATGTTCAGGACCGAAAAAGTCATCAAACGTTGGTATCATCGTGGGGGTAGCAATTGGTTGTTCATTTCTGGTGCTGTTGATTTTCTTGGCTGGAATGTATGCTTTACGTCAGAAGAGAAGGGCAAAAGAAGCTACCGATAAGAGCAATCCGTTTGGTAAGACACAGTGTTGAGTTAGAGAACGATACTTATGTGAGTAAACATAGCTATATTTGACAGTTGTTCGTGTAAAACGAGTGCAGCTTCTTGGGACCCTGAGAAAGAGAGTGGTGCAGTTCCACAACTTCAAGGAGCAAAGTGGTTCTCCTTCGAAGATCTAAGAAAATGCACTGACAACTTCTCCGAATCCAACTGTGTTGGCTCTGGAGGATATGGAAAGGTTAGTTATAATTATCGAAATTGCTTTTCTGGTTTTGCTTATTTGCGTGTAGACGTGATGCTAGACTACACGGTGACAGGTGTACAAGGGAAGCGTTGGTTCCGAGCAAGTAGTAGCTATAAAGCGAGCTCAGCAGGGATCAATGCAGGGGGCAGCTGAGTTCAAAACTGAGATTGAGTTGATGTCGAGGATTCATCACAAGAACGTGGTCGGCCTCGTTGGATTCTGCTATGAGCAAGGAGAGCAGATGTTGGTTTATGAGTTTATATCTAACGGCACCCTTAGAGACTGTATCACGGGTATATATATATACTATCACAACTTCACCATACTAATTTATGATAAATTGTGGAGTTGAGGCATAAACTCTGTGCAGGGAAGTCGGGATTTCGGTTGGACTGGAGCAAGAGACTGAGAATAGCCCTTGATGCTGCACGAGGCCTGTCGTATCTGCACGAACTTGCTAATCCTCCAATCATACACAGGGACGTGAAATCGACTAATATCTTGCTGGACGAAAATTTAAACGCGAAGGTTGCTGATTTCGGGCTATCTAAACTCTTGGGCGACACTGGAAAGGGCTATGTCACTACACAAGTCAAAGGCACATTGGTAAGTAAATACAGTTGGCACAGTTTTGGACTGATAGAATAAACGTCTCACAAACTTTGTGTTTCGTTTTCAACAGGGCTACATGGATCCTGAGTATTACATGACCCAACAGCTAACTGACAAGAGCGATGTATACAGCTTTGGAGTAGTACTGCTGGAGCTGGTGACAGCGAGAGCCCCCATACAGAGCGGGAAGCACATCGTGAGACTGGTTCACGAGGCTATGGGGGACTCGAAAGATCCTCAGAGTCTTGATGGGGTGATTGATCCAACGTTGGGGTCAGCATCGAAACTGAGTGGGATTTGGAGGTTCGTTGAGCTGGCAATGAGCTGCGTGAGTGAGGCGGCTGCTGAGAGGCCGTCGATGGGGGAAGTGGTGAGAGAGATCGAGAACATTATGGAGAAGGCAGGGCCACCAAACAAACAAATGCATCATCACACATTTGTGGAAACAACGGATGACGAGAGTCCTCTCCGTTCTTATGGCGGTGCTGAGACTGAGAGTGAGGGGTTCGATGTCAGCTATGGCTCGTTCCCTTTCAACGTGCGCCGTCAATAACCGTTGCCCAAAATTTGGACACCCTTTTTCCCTCCAAATTTTTACCATATAGATATGTTTTCATGGTGGTGGTGCTAGACTAGCTTACTTCTTTTGATGATTATTTACACTTAATGACACTGGAAAGAACAGATTTTTGGAATGCATGTGTTTGTATAGTATGAATTTTTGAAAGAACAGGTTGTTACTTGTTACTATGAATTTTTGTTTGCACTTGCAGTAAAATTTATTCGACCCGAGTTTTAATTGTTTTATGGACTTTTTACTCATCATTCATTCGACCCCTAGATTTTAATTTTCCATATTGGTTTTGATTTTTTATTTGAAAAAAAAATCAGAAAAATTCAAAGTTCATGCATTTATATTCAAAAATAAAGTTATTGGGAAAAAAAATGAGAAAATACTGAAAGTTCATGTATTTAGAGGCAAATAACCCATTTGCAAAATATCTTTTGCGGTGTTTCAGCAAAATGGAGCACGAGTGTACAAAATTACCCTTTATGCATTTGGAGCATTTTTGTCTGAAAAATGGTGAAAAAGTGTAAAAGCACGTAAAACTAGCAACAATTATAATCTGGAGAATGCAAAAAATATTTTGCTAAGTATTGGTTCCACAAATGTTTATCAATGAAAGTATAGAACCTTGAAATATAGTACTCCCTCCGTTCCATAGTAATGGAGGCAAAACTTTTCGGCACGGAGATTAAGAAAAATTGTGTTAGGTGAGTTAAGTAAAGAGAGAATAAAGTGAAAAATGAAAAAGGTAGATAAATGAAGATAGAAAAAAGTAAGAGAGAATAAAGTAGGTGTAGAAAAATGTGTTGACTTTACTAAAAAGGGAAATGACTCTATTACTATGGAACAGACGGAAATAGAAAAACGCCCCTATTACTATGAAACGGAGGGAGTACTACCTACTGTACCATAGTTCAGTCAGTTTTTTTAAGCCATGACGGAAGTGGGTAATCGAGGCGACCACATCCCATTTCAAGCCATAACAATGTTTCCTTTCCCTTTTTTCTCGAATTGGAAGATTGAAATATGCATGAAATATTTAAAAAGTTTTGTAGCACTGTAGCATATTGAATTGGTATTTAATTAAATATAGGTGTAATATTGTCATAAATTTGGATGGTACTATATTTAAAAGTTTGGGTTTATGAAAAGTCGCAGTTGGTTATAATCAAGTTGAGAAATGGATGAGCGTGGAATAGGGGTGTGTCGATCAGACGCACATGATTTAAATAATTTAACTTATGGGGTGCAATTTGACTAATCAAGTCATTTTAATTAATCGGGGCCGCCAATCCACTCAAAATCTTAAGAATCTTTTTCTTTTTTATCTATGTAATTATCTGGTGCATATGAATACAAAGACAATGAAAATTCAAAAATGAAACATACCAAGAGTTAGACACTACGACGTGACATTAATGCTAATAAAATAAAATCAAGTTAATGTTCACAGCTCATTTTCAACAACCACTATATTTATATACAAAATAAAAGTTGATTGAATACAACTTTTCTTACCAAGTCTCAATGCGTGTGGCTTTTGTTTCATATTGTTCAAAGGACCCAACTTGCCCAATTAAGCTACCCAAACAAGTTTATTATTAGTAATTTATGATAATCGGAGTCAGAATTTTGAACGAGATGATCCAATATATTTTTTTTATCTAATCAAAATCATGTTAATTTTAATATAAATCTGATAAAGTCAGACGAATAAATCAATTAGATAAAAACATTCACACATTAAGTAGAGTACCAAAACAAACCACTAAATCTTAAACTAATTTCAAAATAAAAAAGGTAGAATGGTTTCAAATAAAGTATTTTATAAGTAAAAAATAATACGATACGAATAAAACTAAAGTGCTTTATAAAATTTCTAAGTTAAAATGCTCCTACTATTTTATTATAATTATAAAAATTGTATATTTACAAATTTTGACATAGGTAAAATATCCCCACTTATTTGAAATTCTAAAGATATTTTTATTACTCAGCTCAAATGTATCTACAATCTCCATAATTGAATAAGACTTATGTAAGTAGACATAGTTATATTATTGTATGATGATGTGAACAAATAAAATAAGATTAACAGACAGTTTCCTGAAAAATATAAGTTGATAGGAACCTAAACTCTTTGAAGAACAAGTCCATGTTGTGAAAAATGTCAACTTGTGAAAGTTTCTCTTTGCACATTCCTTTCAAGCATCCAAACCAAAGTTTATAGTTGGTGGTCTACATTACTCTTTGTTGTGTAATAATCTGGAACGATGGCCGGGAAATTTCATCTCTCTATCTTATTACTGCTTGCTGCCTTGCTGCTCCAGTTGTTTGATACAACAGCGTTGACAGATAGCGATGATTGTAAGTAGTTTGCAACTTCTATAGGAAAATCTATTTTCAGCATATTTTGTATGTATATTGGCCTCAAATCATTCAAAAGCATGTTTCCTGTGAAGAAACATATGCTACTGTGATCTTCACTTTAGGGGGTCTTGGTAGCTTAGAATATGTTTCTAGAGACTAGAGCTAATACGATATGATCTATCTATCTATCTATCTATCTATCAATCTATCAATCTATCTATCGAAAGAGAGAGACAGATGTTTAAGGATGTAATCTTAGTTTAAGGAGTTCAGTTCCTCATGTTCAAAATATGTTAGTACTACAACGAAGTACGTATCTTTGCAGAGAGCGAGAAAGAGAGATCGGTTTTTTTCATTTTTTACAATGTTATATTGGTATTTCAAGAAAGGGAGCTGTACTTATATTGGATCTTAAGATAAAATTTTCAACAGTGAGTTAAAAGAAGTGGATTTGATCTTTTTTATGCAGTTGCTGGGCTGCAGGCTCTGAAAAGCATCTGGAAAAACACACCACCAAATTGGGAAGGGTCTGATCCTTGTGGATTGGGTTGGGAAGGAATCAGCTGCGCTAACAATCGTGTCATCTCTATGTAAGTTTTCCTTTCGTGCGTTGAAAGCATAGGTAGTTATATGTTCTAACACCTTCATCTGCAAATTTCAGTACATTAGCCAACATCAACTTAAGTGGCCAATTATCATCAGACATTGTGAAAATATCAGAGCTGCAGACACTGTATGTGTTTCATCTCCAATTTTCCATAACTTCTATTTCCTCATGTGTGTTAGTATGTTACATTGTTGATATCAATATGGATATGTTGGTTCGTATAGGGATTTGTCGTACAACAAAGGCATGACCGGACCACTTCCTCAAGCAATAGGAGATATGAAGAAGTTGTCGAGCTTGTAAGAATACATCACAACATTTTATGACATGTAAATTTTATAAGGAAGACTCGTTCTTAAGAAACTATGACTACATGAATCGCAGGATACTCGTAGGCTGTGGATTTTCTGGTCCAATTCCATCCTCGATAGGCTCTCTGCAGCAGCTGGTATACCTGTAAGAACAGACTATCTTAAATATATTTTCTTCTTCTTTTAGCACTGCCCATCTTATGCTTTTTCCATTGAAACGAAGGTCACTTAACTCAAACGGTTTCATTGGAGGGATACCTCCTACAATTGGCAAGCTATCACATCTCTATTGGCTGGACTTAGCTGATAATAAACTTACTGGAACGATCCCCGTTTCTGATGGAACTTCACCCGGTCTTGACATGCTTCTCAACACAAAGCACTTGTAAGTTCTCTGCTATGTATACATTTGTAAATTCCTATGTTCAACGTACTGAATATGCATATGCCAATCTTATGCAGCCATTTCGGAAAGAATCAGTTGTCCGGTGAGATACCCTCTGGGCTCTTCAACTCCAATATGACCCTTATACATTTGTAAGTACATCACAATGTCACAAAAATGAAGCATTGTTTGTGGTAATTGTACATATAATGAAAGCATTGTATTGCTTTGTCGGTTTGTCCTGATAATGTTTATTCGCGCAGGCTTCTTGAGAACAATCTGCTTACCGGAGAAATCCCCTCCACGCTGGGCCTTGTGAAGGCTCTGGAGGTTGTGTAAGTGACATAAACATAACCTTTTTTTTCTTCATTATTTTGAGGTTCCCTTGCTTAGAGAGATCCTTTGCTTGCACAGGCGGCTCGACAGAAATTCTTTAAGTGGGTCGGTTCCTGAAAACCTCAAAAATCTCACACGTGTGCAGGAGCTGTAAGTAGATAAAAAAACAGTTAGCTTTCGACTTCATATTCGTTCCCGTCTCTAAAGGTGAAAACCAATTCCACATTTTCAGGTTCTTGGCAAATAATAAGCTGACTGGTGTTTTGCCAAACTTAACTGGCATGGATTTACTCAACTATGTGTAAGTCACATATATTTAGTAGTAACAGACAATGATGTATTGTAGTAGTATAGTACTAATGGAGAAGTCTTGAATTCATTGCAGTGACCTAAGCAATAACTCGTTCGATGCAACTGATGTGCCTCCGTGGTTTTCATCTCTGCAATCTTTAACTTCACTGTATGTTTTTTCCTGACTAAGTTCGTGATTGGTTTTTCTCTACATTATCTTATACATCGTTGAAATGCGCAGGATAATGGAGAAGACACAACTTCAAGGACCACTTCCACCCTCCATGTTTAGCCTCCCCCAGCTGCAGACTGTGTAAGTAACCTTTTCAGTCAGTATGCTTGATAATCATTTCAAACCATCATCATCATAATCATAGATACCTCCGTTTCCCAATTCAGCGCATTTAAGAACAACCGGATCAATGGCACCTTGAGCTTTGGTTCCAACCCCAGCAGCCAACTGCACCAGATTGATTTGCAGGACAATCTCATTGATGGCTTCACACAACGAGCCGGCCTTAATATCCAAATCGTGTAACTTTTCCATCACTCTCGAAGAAGCTATCTCCCATATCTTGATGATGATTCTGCTGCTGAGATTTTCCTTCCTATGTTGCAGGCTTGTTGGAAACCCGATTTGTGATGAAGGCGTCACAGAGAGCTACTGCAAGATTCCCGAGCCTTCTCCCCCTACGTATACAACGCCATTAGAGAATTGCAATCCTCAGCCTTGCACTGAAGATAGAGTCTTCAGCCCCAGTTGCACATGTGCATATCCTTACACGGGAACACTCTTCTTCCGCGCTCCTTCCTTCTCCAACTACGGGAACTCAAGCATTTTCGCGTCTCTTCAGCAAAACATGAAGGCCTCATTCAAGTCACATGGCCTCCCTATAGATGCTGTTTCTCTCAGCAATCCAACTAAGAATATGGATAACTACCTACTTCTCAGCCTGCAAGTTTTCCCATCCGGCCAAGACTATTTCAATCGAACAGGGATCTCCGCTATTGGATTTATGCTAAGCAACCAAACCTTCAAACCACCAAAGGAATATGGTCCCTTTTACTTCATTGGCAACAGCTATCCTTATTTTGCAGGTAAAATTTCCAAAATGCAAATATTTCAAGAGATCATCTGTTTTTGCTAATTTGTAGGAGTATTATTCTTATTTCTGCAAAATTTGTTTAGGACTGCAAGCTTCATCGAAGAAGTCAAGCACCGGCATCATCATAGGAGCTGCGGCTGGTGGCAGCGTCCTAGTGCTGTTGTTACTCATGGCGGGAGTTTATGCTTACCGACAGAGGAAAAGAGCTGATACAGCTGACAAAAAGAATGATCCTTTTGGTATGTTTGAGATCCAATATATGATTTTTGTTCTTCTCTATGCTCAGCATTTGTAAGATGTACTTCATATATACGTGCAGCTGCGTGGGATTCAAATGCGAACAGCGGTGGAGTTCCACAGCTGAAAGGAGCAAAGAGCTTTTCATTTGATGAACTTAAGAGAATCACAAATAACTTCTCAGAACTCAATGATGTTGGAAGTGGAGGATATGGAAAGGTGACTACTTTATCTTCTTTTTTCTTAAACATGAGTTTTAAAATCTTTACTTGTAAAGATTTAAATTTTCCATTCTAAAAATGGATTGAAAATCTTGTAATTCATGCTTACTAACATAAGTCTGAATTGTGTCAACTGTTTTGTCAGGTATATAGAGGAACTCTACCAAATGGACAACTCATTGCCATCAAAAGAGCTCAGCAAGGATCAATGCAAGGCGGCCTTGAGTTCAAAACTGAAATCGAGCTTCTGTCAAGGGTTCATCACAAGAACGTTGTGGCTCTAGTAGGTTTTTGTTTCGAGCAGGGTGAACAAATGCTCGTTTACGAGTTCATCGCAAACGGCACATTGAAGGATAGTCTCTCAGGTTTTTCCTTCTTTCTCAACATAGCTAAATCTTGAAATAAATGCACAGTAAAACTGCCTCTTATATTCAGCTTATAGGTTGGTGATCACCTCATGTAAAAAAGGAAAACTATTGAATAATAGTACTATATCTTTACAGGAAAGTCAGGAATCAGATTAGATTGGATGAGGAGACTGAAAATAGCCCTTGGAGCAGCCAGAGGGATCCAATATCTGCATGACTTAGCCAACCCTCCAATCATACACAGAGACATAAAATCAAACAACATCTTATTGGACGAGAGACTAAATGCCAAAGTAGCAGATTTCGGTCTCTCTAAGCCTATGAATGAACCTGAAAGGGGTCATGTCACAACTCAAGTTAAAGGCACAATGGTAGTATACTGCAAGACTTACTCTTATTTTTCATATGAATACTCAAGTTGAAAATCAATGTAAATATTATCCTTCCTTCCTAAACTCAGGGATATCTGGATCCCGAATACTACATGACACAACAACTGACAGAGAAGAGCGATGTGTACAGCTTCGGGGTGCTGCTCTTGGAGCTTCTAACTGCAAGAAGTCCCATTGAGAAGGGGAAGTACATAGTTAGAGAAGTGAAGCAGGCCATGGATACTGGCAAGGAAATGTATAACCTCGAGGGCATTCTTGACCCGATAGTAGCCTCAAGCCCGTCTCCCAGAAGCGTGGAGAGATTTGTGGACGTAGCTCTGAGGTGTGTTCATGAGTCGGGCGAGAGCAGGCCACATATGAGTGAGGTGGTTAAAGAGATAGAGAACATCATGGAAGCTGCAGGGTATAATCCTAATGCTGAATCAGCCTCAACTTCAGCAAGTTATGAAGGACACAGCAAAGGCTCTAACCATCCTTATAGTAATCAAAGCCTCTTTGCTTACAGTGGAAACTATCCCCCTTCAATGCTGGAGCCTAAGTAGGATTACATTATGATCAAAATCCGTTGATTTTCTGTAAATTTGTGTTAAAATACAAGGCTTTCTATTTAGCTTGTCATTTTCTAGCAGCGTTGTTTGTTTGAAAGAATTGTTCAAATTGCTGTACACATTTTTTTTGGTTTGATAACTGATAAGAGATTGCAGTTTTGAAGCAATACAATATTTTATCGTTGAGTTAACTACAAAAATGGTCCATGAACTTTGCCATTTGCACGTATGCGGTCCTTGGACTTTAAAAATATCATTTGCGATCTCTGGACTTTGATGTTTGCATGTTTTTCATTTTTTTAGAGTAAAATGGCCCCAAGGAGGACATTTTTATACTTTTCATTATCAACTCAATTATGTTTGCACACTTTAATTTCTCTCCCCCTCTCTCTCTCTTGCATTTAAAGTAGTTTTATTTTCTAAACTTTCATTAGTACTACTGATGAACTCACTCACAATTTATAATTTTATGATTCTATCAATCTTGATATACTGGAATTAAAGTAGCTATACGAGCACTGAACTATTGCTGTTATATTTATTTGATCCATCCATCATTAAGGTTAACATACAAACAAAGATAAAGTTTGTTTTGGTGATGATTTTATCTATGTACTGTTAAGATACATATATACATCGAAATTCTCGGACCCTTTTCAGATGCAAAACTATGATATTATGTATGGAGAAATTTTTAGAGTGAACTACGTAAAAAATCCCAAACGTTTGTGTCAATGCAGGCTCCTAGGGAAAAAAAAATATCTTCATACAACCTTAACCTTAAACATAATCACATATCGTATATTTGTAGCCATTTTTCGGACCAAAATGCCCAAATGCCCTGAAGGGCATTTTTGGCAATCCCTAAATTCGCTGACATAAGGGTGTCTCCGGTGGCGCCCCTCCCACTAGGACCTCCACTAGCCCTTCCCACAAAAATTGTCTGCCACGTTAGCACTAGCCCTTCCCATTTCACTAGGACTTCTCATTGCACTAGGACTCCCCACTAGGACTTTCCGCAATAAAATTAAAAATTTCACAATTAAAATTAAAATTTACGGAATTAAAATTTCGACACGAGCCGTATTTATAGATTTTTTTTTTTTTTTTAAATAATAATAATTTTCGGTGGGACGTCCTACCCACGCCACAGTGGCGAACGTCAGGTAGGACGTCGATGCGAGGGGCGAGCCCATCCGACGGGCACTCGGGACGGGCGTGGGCGCCCTTCCCGCTCCCTACGGCGGACGTCCGGTCGCTCGTCGGCGACGGGCGAACGGGAAGGGCGACGGTGGAGACACCCTAAGAATTATGTCACATTTCTGTAGCAACTTCTTATGTGATATCCTAATAAGTTTTGGTACTTCATACGTGATTAAAGTTTTGTCAATATTTCTACACAAAAAAACTTCTTATATTCCTCTATTTCTAGTTAGTGGTAACAATATATATACTACTTATATCATGTAGGAAATTCATTTAGAAACAACAAAAAAATATGGAAAAATGAAGTTATTTATGAAATAAAATCTGAATCAATAATACATAGAATAAAAAATAGTATTTCATATTTAATCAAATGATACAATAATTATTTTCTTGAAAACACTGACATTTAAAATATTATTTCATTATATATCATCGAACTAATTTGTTAATCTAAGCCTAACTTTAAGATAATTTTATATTTATTGATATGTTATTAAGAATTTTAATTTAGTTCCAACTGAGATTTTTAACATCATATAAATATATAGGGTTTATTAATAATAGTATCTGAAATTAAGACAATGTAAATTTATAAATTAATACTGCAAAATATGATACTTTCATAATAAATAAAATCGATCGATAAATCAAGGTAAAAAACAAATAAAAATTAGGGAAAATAGAAAACATTAAAAAAATATCATAAAATGAGTCTTATAAGGGAGAAAGGGTCTCATTTTATTATTTTCATATTAATTAATGCGGTTAATGATAAATATGTATATTATAAAAAAATTAGAAAGTGTATATAATGATAAAATTTTAACTACGCATGAAGTACCAGAACTTATTAGAAAATTATATAAGAAGTTTCTGACAATATAATGGAATGACAAAAATGCCTTTTTAGGGATTAAGGGCATTTTAGTCAGAAAAAACAAGATATGTGATTATGTTTAAAGTTAGGATTATATGGGCTATTTTTTTTCCTAGGGGCCTGCAGTGACACAAACGGAAACATTAGGGATTTTTTAATGTAGTTCACTCACATTTTTATTACTTAAATATGTTATTGATCCATCCAAGAATTAATTTCAATGTTTAGGTGAATGCACTGAAATAAGATGAACCATAAAAATTGGTAATAACCACCAAGTGTTATTGATCTAATCATAAATGAGTTGATAAAGTATAAAAATACTTCTATGGATTGGGGGTATTTTAGTCCAAATAAAAACATTCATACATTAAGTAGAGTACCAAAATAAACCACTAAATAATCTTAAAATATTTTCAAATAAAAAAGGTAGAATGATTTCAAATAAAGTTTTTTACAAAAAATAATACGGTACGTATAAAACTATAAATGCTTTATAAGATTTCTAAGTTAAAATGCTAGCTATTTTATTATAATTATAAAAATTGGATCTTATATTATTGAATAAGACTTATGTAATTAAGTAGAGACATAGTTATATTATTGTATGATGATGTGAACAAATAAAATAAGATTAACAGACGGTTTCCTGCAAAATATAAGTTGATAGGAACACAAACTCTTTGAAGAACAAGTCCATGTTGTGAAAAATGTCAACTTGTGAAAGTTTCTCTTTACATATTCTTTTCAAGCATCCAAGCCAAAATTCATAGTTGGTGGTCTACATTAGTTTTTGTTGTGTAGCAATCTGGAATGATGGCTGGGAAAATTCATCTCTCAATCTTACTATTGCTGGCTGCCTTGCTGCTCCAAGCATTGGATACGGCAGCGATCACAGATACCGATGATCGTACGTAGTTTGCAAGTTTTGTAGGGAAATCTTTTTTCATATCTATTGCATATTTTGTATTCATATTAGCTTCAAATCTTGAAAAGCATGTTTCCTTTGAAGAAAGAAACATGTTTTATGTTGATAAAATTTTCAACAGTAAGTTAAAAGAAGTGGATTTGATCTTTTTAGTGCAGTTGCTGGGCTGCAGGCTCTGAAAAGCATCTGGAAAAACACACCACCAAATTGGGAAGGGTCTGATCCTTGTGGATTGGGTTGGGAAGGAATCAGCTGCGCCAACACACGCGTCATCTCTATGTAAGTTTTCCTCTCGTTCGTTGTATGCATAGATAGTTATATGTTCTCACACCTTTATCTGCAAATTTCAGTACATTAGCCACCATCAACTTAAGTGGCCAGTTATCATCAGACATTGTGAAAATATCAGAGCTGCAGACACTGTATGTGTTTCATTCCCATAACTTCTATTTTACTCATGCGTGTTACTATTTTACACTGTTGATATAAATATGGATATGATGGTTCATATAGGGATTTGTCATACAACAAAGAAATGACTGGACCTCTTCCTCAAGCCATAGGAGATATGAAGAAGTTGACGAGCTTGTAAGAGTACAACACAACGTTTTATGAATCGCCAATTTTTTAAGAAACTAAAACTACATGAATTGCAGGATACTCGTAGGTTGTGGATTTTCTGGTCCAATTCCACCCTCAATAGGATCTCTGCAGCAGCTGGTACACCTGTAAGAACAGACTATCTTAAATATTATTTCTTCTTTTTTTAGCACTTCCCATCTTATGCTTTTTCCATTGAAGCGAAGCTCACTTAACTCAAACGGTTTCATTGGAGGGATACCTCGTAAAATTGGCAAGCTATCACATCTCTATTGGCTGGACTTAGCTGATAATAAACTTACTGGAACGATCCCCGTTTCTAATGGAACTTCACCCGGTCTTGACATGCTTCTCAAAACAAAGCACTTGTAAGTTCTCTGCTATGCATATGTTTGTAAAATTCCTATGCTTCAACATATTGAATATGCATATGCCAATCTTACGCAGCCATTTCGGAGGGAATCAGTTGTCCGGTGAGATTCCCTCTAGGCTCTTCAACTCAAATATGACCCTTATACATTTGTAAGTACATCACAATGTCACAAAAATGAAGCATAGTTTGTGATTATTGTACATATGATGTAAGCATTGTTTTGCTTTTTCCTTATAATGTTTATTCGAGCAGGCTTCTTGAGAACAATAAGCTTACCGGAGACATCCCCTCCACACTAGGCCTTGTGAAGGCTCTGGAGGTTGTGTAAGTAACATAAACATAACCTTTTTTTCCTTCATTATTTTGAGGTCTCTTTGCTTAGAGAGATCCTTTTGTTTGCACAGGCGGCTTGACAGAAATTCTTTAAGTGGGCCTGAAAATCTCAACAATCTCACACATGTGCAGGAGTTGTAAGTAAAAAAAATGGTTAGCTTTCGACTTCATATTCGTTCCTATCTGTGAGAGGTGAAAACCAATGGCACAATTTCAGGTTCTTGGCAACTAATAAGCTGACTGGTGTTTTGCCAAACTTAACTGGCATGGACTCACTCAACTATGTGTAAGTCACATATATTTAGTTATAGACAACGGCTATTGTAGCGTAGTACTTATGGAGAAGTCTCGAAAACATTGCAGGGACCTGAGCAATAACTCGTTTGATGCAACTGATGTGCCTCCGTGGTTTTCATCTCTGCAGTCTTTAACTTCACTGTATGTTTTTCCCTGACTAAGTGTGTGACTGGTCTTTCTCGACAATATCTTATATGTCCTTGAAATGCGCAGGATAATGGAAATGACACAAGTTCAAGGCCCACTTCCATCTTCCATGTTTGGCCTTCCCCAGCTGCAGACTGTGTAAGTTACCTTTTCAATTAGTATATTTGATTATCATCTCCAACCATCAACATCATATATAACTCCTTATTCCAAATCAGCAAATTGAGGTACAATCGGATCAATGGCACCTTGACCATTGGTCCCAACCCCAGCAGCCAACTGCAGCTGATTGATTTGGAGGACAATTTCATTGATGCCTTCACACAACAAGCCGGTCTTCATTTCCAAATCATGTAAAATTTCCACACCTCTCAAAGATGCTATTTCCCATATCTTGATGATAATTCTGCTGTTGTGTTTTTCCTTTGCATGTTGCAGACTTGTGGGAAACCTGATCTGTCATGAAGACGAGACACAGAGCTACTGCAAGTTTCCCGAGCAGTCTGCCCCCATGTACACAACGCCATTAGAGAATTGCAATCCTCAGCCCTGCACTGAAGATAGAGTCTTCAGCCCCAGTTGTAAATGTGCATATCCATACATGGGGACACTCTTCTTCCGCGCTCCATCCTTCTCCAACTACGGGAACTCAAGCATTTTTGCGTATCTTCATAAAAACATGACGGCCTCATTTAAGTCACATGGCCTTCCTATAGATTCTATTTCTCTCAGCAATCCAACGAAGAATATAGATAACTACCTGCTGCTCAGCCTGCAAGTTTTCCCATCTGGCCAAGACCATTTCAATCGAACAGGGATCTCTTCTATTGGATTTATGCTAAGCAACCAAACCTACAAACCACCAAAGGAATATGGTCCCTTTTACTTCATTGCCAACAGCTATCCTTATTTTATTGGTAAGTTTCCAAAATGCATATATTTTAAGAGATCATCGGTTGTTACTACCTTGTTTTATTCTGATTTCTGCAAAATTTGTTTAGGACTGCAAGCTTCATCAAAGAAGTCAAGCTCCGGTATCATCATAGGAGCTGCGGCTGGTGGCAGCGTCCTAGTGCTGTTGTTACTCATGGCGGGAGTTTATGCTTACCGGCAGAGGAAAAGAGCTGATACAGCTGACAGAAGGAACGATCCTTTTGGTATATTTGAGATCCAATAGTATTGATTTTTGTTCTTCTTTAAGCTCAGCAGTTGTAAGATGTTACTTCTTCATATATATGTGCAGCTGCGTGGGATTCAAATGCGAACAGCGGTGGAGTTCCACAGCTGAAAGGAGCAAAGAGCTTCTCATTTGAAGAACTCAAGAGAATCACAAATAACTTCTCAGAACTCAATGATGTTGGAAGTGGAGGATATGGAAAGGTGTCTACTTTATTTTCTTTTTTCTTAAAAACATGAGTTGTAAATTGTGTCAACTGTTTTGTCAGGTATATAGAGGAACCCTACCGCATGGACAACTCATTGCCATCAAAAGAGCTCAGCAAGGATCCATGCAAGGTGGCCTCGAGTTCAAAACTGAAATCGAGCTACTGTCAAGGGTTCATCACAAGAATGTTGTGTCTCTAGTAGGTTTTTGTTTTGATCAGGGTGAACAAATGCTGGTTTACGAGTTTATCGCGAATGGCACATTGAAGGATAGTCTCTCAGGTTTTTCTTCATTCTCAACATAGCTTAATCTTGAAATAAATGCACAGTAAAACTGCCTCTTATATTCAGCTTATAGGTTGGTGATCACCTCATATAAAAAAGGAAAACTATTGAATAATAGTACTATATCTTTACAGGAAAGTCAGGAATCAGATTAGATTGGATGAGGAGACTGAAAATAGCCCTTGGAGCAGCCAGAGGGATCCAATATCTGCATGACTTAGCCAACCCTCCAATCATACACAGAGACATAAAATCAAACAACATCTTATTGGACGAGAGACTAAATGCCAAAGTAGCAGATTTCGGTCTCTCTAAGCCTATGAATGAACCTGAAAGGGGTCATGTCACAACTCAAGTTAAAGGCACAATGGTAGTATACTGCAAGACTTACTCTTATTTTTCATATGAATACTCAAGTTGAAAATCAATGTAAATATTATCCTTCCTTCCTAAACTCAGGGATATCTGGATCCCGAATACTACATGACACAACAACTGACAGAGAAGAGCGATGTGTACAGCTTCGTGGTGCTGCTCTTGGAGCTTCTAACTGCAAGAAGTCCCATTGAGAAGGGGAAGTACATAGTTAGAGAAGTGAAGCAGGCCATGGATACTGGCAAGGAAATGTATAACCTCGAGGGCATTCTTGACCCGATAGTAGCCTCAAGCCCGTCTCCCAGAAGCGTGGAGAGATTTGTGGACGTAGCTCTGAGGTGTGTTCATGAGTCGGGCGAGAGCAGGCCACATATGAGTGAGGTGGTTAAAGAGATAGAGAACATCATGGAAGCTGCAGGGTATAATCCTAATGCTGAATCAGCCTCAACCTCAGCAAGTTATGAAGGACACAGCAAAGGCTCTAACCATCCTTATAGTAACCAAAGCCTCTTTTCTTACGGTGGAAACTATACTAGTAATAGTAAGTTTGACTCAACGTGACTAATATAAAGGTTAAAGGGAAAATAAACATAGATATGACAGGTAAGACTGAAACTGGCTTTCACAGCAAACTCAAGGGGTTCATAACGAAATGAATCAAGAGTATCGACATTGAGATTTGATTATCTTAGAACAAAAGAACTGCAGCGGAAGAGTTCAAGACAATAAATTATGTATGGAGACACAATTTACTGGACATCTTAAAGCTATCTTATTTGTCAACTCTTTCTCAACACTGCCACCCCTCATCCATGCTTAACCTGCACGTTTAGAAAAGACATGCAGGAGGACTGAGTACTTGATATACTCGGTGGGAACATTGCTGAAAAATATAACTTTCGTAAAAGTATTTTGTCAACCACAATTGAGTGATCTCGAGGTTTTAACTTAAAAGGCCCGAGTCACTAAAGTATTTTGTTCGTAAAGTCGATTGCAATCTAAGTTCATCATAGATACCATATCTGAAACGTACATGAACCGAGAATGTGGCCACATTCTACGACGGTCACTGGACCGTTCAACTCGAAAGTTAACTCACGATCTTTATATGTGTACACTAGTCCGAGTAGAGTTTGCGGTCCTAGTGAGACCCAAATTCGAATAAACATAATTGGCATAGCCAAACAGATAGGTATTCCATAAAACAAAATATGGCATTACAAAAGCATATATAAGGCATAATTTTCATATAATCATGCTAAAAAGGCAAGTTCATATTTTAGAAAGAAATTCTCGCCTCAAAAGCTTAATTCCTTAGTCGATAATCTTTGACTCGGTCTTACTCGACATGAGAAAACGTAGTAGAAAAAAAAATAATATTTCAATTAGAATATAACTAATAATTGAAGTGGGTGATAGTGGAATGTGGGACTCATTTATATTATTATTTGCTTTATTATTTGGAATAGTGAAATCTAACGTTAAGATTATAACTACTATACTGAAATGAAAGGTGGTTGTGTTTAAAAATTTGTGCACAGAAATCAAACGAAAAATTGCGGCAAAAATTGCGGCAAAAAAGGAATTCCATTTCATTAATTCTAATCCAAAATGAAGATTTCCCTCTTGAATTTTGATTACACTTAATGAAAGTTTAAATTCATTTTCCCCTTTAAAATTCAAGAGATTTAATTAGTTGCGTTAAATAACTAACTCGAGAATTAGTTTCTTTGACTTACATTTCGGGATGCCAACTAATTCCGGAACTTAATATTGTTGGGTTGGAATTATTAACTAGTCCAACATGTTAATCCTCATGGGCCCAAAAGTTTAGTAGCAAGCTAGTTAATTATTATGAATCATCAGCCTAAAACAAATTAAAATTAGTCCATCACACTAATTAAATCATAGCTCAACCAATTACTGTAATAATTGGACCCGCCCAAGGTTTACTGAACCGGCGGTTAAAATCAAAACCGTAACCGCCGATCACGGTTCCAAACCGAAACCGTGAGAATTTACTCGAACCGAAACCGTCGATTTTAGAACAGTGGTTCAGTTCAGGTTCAAAAAATTTTGAACCGAAATTGTGACGGAACCACCGGTCCGGGCGGTTCCAAACCGGAATCGCAAAAAACCGGCAATTTGGAACCGATACCGAAACCGGCGGTTTTGGAACTGGAATCGTAACCGCAAAACACCCTTGCGATTCGGTTCCGGTTTAGCAATTTTCAAAACCGTAACTGGTGGTGCCGAACCGTGGCCACCTCTAGTAATAATGGCCCAAGCTCCAAAAAGAAACCCAACATTATGCTCCCAAATCCATCGGTCAAGGCCCAAGCTTCTCTTCTCTTTTTCTTTTATTCTTTTGGCCCTAACTTTAAGTCCCACCAAAAATATACTCCCTAACTTTAATTAAAACATTTTTTTGTTTCTTGCCTAGAGCACAAGTACTCCTCTCATAAATAGCTAGTTGGAGAAGGTGATTTGGGTTAGCAATTTATCAATTGTTTCTCCGAGAAAAGCAAGATCCTAATTTACCGAGGTATTGCTTTATCATTTTCTTTGTTTGAGCAAGTTGTTGATTTTGGCACACTATGAGATTAATCAGCTTTACTTGTTCACTATGGGAGTGGTTGGTGATCATGGGCCTACCGGCTCGCAGGGACGGATCTAGTTATATACTAGATGGGGCAAATGCCCCTGCTCAGGTATAACTACCTTTATATATGTATAACTTTCTATAGAATTTTTTATATTAATCTTCTACTAATTGCCCCTTCTAGAATGTTTAAATTATCTTTATGTATATTTTTGCCCCTCGTGCTAAGAATTTCTGGCTCCGTCCCTGCCGGCCCGAGTTTAGCGTGAGCCGAAGAAGAAGATGTTTTGGGTTTGTGAAGAAGAAGAGGCCCGAAAATTTTGTGTAGAGAACTTTGCAAAAACGCTAGTTCTATTTTCATGGGGTAGTTTTATACTACTTCTTATTCATTTACTAAGGAGTTTCATAAACATGTATCGACCTTTGATCATTCAGAAATAATCATATATATCTATTTGTATTTCGAAAAATCTAATATTCGATTAGATAAAAGTACATATTATCAAACATTTCATTTAATCCCACGGTAAACCGAAAATGACACGCATTATAAATGTCGAAGTTCTTCGAATCGTTTTAAAAGGGCAAGTAAGAAAGATGGGTGTTACACCTATTAATCCTCTATATTTAGCCACTAAATGCACAATATATACCTATTATATGCTCATTAATCAACATTATTTATCTCCATTATATGTGTAATTAATCAATCTTAAAGTAATCCAAATAATTTATCTCCAAGATCATCCACATAATTTGGGTTTAGCTACCTCCAGAACCACTACAAGTCTACTATACTCCCCCTTCCAAGAAGTGAGATTAATTATATTAAAGTCATGGATTAATCCAATAGTCAAAATTGTTATGTATACATATGCATGTAGTAATATAAAATTACATCAGTTTTAGTTTAATCATGATACAACCATTTTATTTAGCTTAATCGGTTCCATCCTTAGGCAAGTTAGATCAATAAAAGTCAGTGATTTTATTTGCAATTGATCTGTTAATAATTTGACAAAGTATGACTCTTTTAGAAATTTTATTACTACTCGAAATAGGATTCGTTTTAGACCTGATTATAATGATTTATAATGCAGATTAGCTATTAGTATTACTTTGCTACAATTAATTAAATTAGTTATCTTTCATTGTGACTTTTTTTAGAATCAAATGTGGCTTCAACCTATATGCCATCAATAATAGGGCTGACAAATCATACGGATTGGGTCGCTATCGGGTCAACCCAATATCGACCCAACTCAATAAGGTCAAACCCAACCCATCCTGAAATCATCGGGTTCTTAACGGGTTCCAACCCAACAGAATCGTGTCGGATTCGTACATATTTCGTGTCGGATTCGTGCAGATTTCATGTCATCCAAAAAATTATCGGTCATCTTTTAATGATAGTAAGTTACTATTAATAAGCAAATATTTCCAATTGAATCTATGAATTAACAGGAGTTTTTGCCTCTCGGAAGATCTAGCTCGCCAACCCTCCTCAACACATCCTTCTTCATCAACATATTCCCCATAGATAACGGAACTCAAGGCAGAGGCCTGGCCTTCGTCATCGTCCCCGACCTCACTGGCCCCCCACCCCGAAGCACCAGCAGGTACCTCGGACTCACCAACGCCTTCACCGACGGCAACTCCACGAATAGATTAGTCGCCGTGGAGCTCGACACCTCCAAGCAAAGCTTCGATCCGGACGATAACCACCTCGGTTTGAATCTCGACAGCATCATATATGTGGCGGTGGTTAAGCCTCTGGTTCTGTACAACACACCATTGCTTCTTCACCCACGCCGAAATTCCACAATGTTTGGGTCGACTACGGCGGTGGTGGGCGCATCCAGGTCTACATCGCAGAGCAGGTGGAGTGGGAAGGTGGTAATATCGTATGATCTGAGTCTGACGGAACACGTTGGTCAGGACTTGTATTTCGGGTTTGCGGCACGCATGTGAACTGTGTTTTAAGGTAGAACTTGACCGTCTACCACTTGGATGAAGACACGAGCTTGCTGGTGATTGGGCTAGGGACGGGGATTGGGGCGGCGGTGTTGCTGGTGCTAGGCGCGGTGGTGTTGGTATACTACTGGCGGAAGCGGGGGCTATTTCGAATCCGAAGCTAGTGGCAGTGCTGCGGAGCCTTCTTGGAACGCCAGTGGAGTTTAAGTTCAATGAGTTGAACAAGGCTACCAATGACTTCGACCAGAGGAACCTACTTGGCCAGGTTTTCAAGGGGAACTTGCCCAAGGAGAATCTCGACATCGCCGCCAAGAGATTTTCTAGAGAGAGCCTTCAAGGGCAGGACGATTTCTTGGCGGAGCTCACCATCATCAACTGTCTCCGCCACCGCCATCTTGTCAAGTTACTCGGTACGTATCATGTTTGTTTGTTCAAAATTCAAATTCTAGTAATCCAATTATGTTTATTGCATGCCACAAATGCATCCACGTGTCCAAATCTCCACATATTTGTCGTCTATTGCGTATGTATGAACTGTTGCTAAACAAGTTAATAGATCGCAGCCCGCAGGCCTTTCATCATCATTTTTAGCATAGCATATTAATTAATTATAAATATGCATCGAAAACACATTTTCTTCTAAATTTAATATTTTATACGTTAGTATTAAAAATCTCATGTTGTCGTCTATTTATCTAGGTGGTGCCACAAGTCTAGGACGCTCCTGTTGGTGTACGAGTACATGTCCAACGATAGCCTAGACAAGCACCTATTTGTACGGCCGGACGTGGAGTCGTTGGGTTGGCACTTCCGCTACAATATCATATCCGGCGTAGCCTCCGCTCTGCAATACCTCCACAACGAGTATGAACAAAGGGTGGTGCACTGCGACGTCAAGGCGAGCAACATTATGCTTGACTCCAACTTTGACGCCCACCTCGGTGACTTCGGCCGAGCCCGGGCGCTCGACAATGGGGAGACATCCTATGCGGAAACTGGGGAGGTAATAGGCACCATGGGGTACATCACGCCCGAGCACTCCTGCATGGGCAGGGCTACGCAACAGTCAAACGTTTACGCGTTTGGCGCCGTGGTGCTAGGGCTAGTGTGCGGGAGGCTGCCCGGGGCCATGATCAGCGGGTACCAGCTGCTGGTAGATTGGGTCTGGTCTCCGCATCGTGATGGGCTGCTGCTGGAGGCCGTGGACCCAAGGCTAGGGCAAAACTAGGCCCAAAATTTTTTTGTAGAGAACTTTGCCAAAACTCTTTTAGAAATTTTATTACTACTCGAAATAAGATTCATTCTAGACCTTATTATAACGATTTATAATGCGGATTAGCTATTACTTTCCAACAATTAAATTAGTTATCTTTCGCTGTGACTTTTTTTTTGAATCAAATGTGGCTTCAACCTATATGTCATCTAATATAGTGTTAAATATAGTAATACCGTGTGAGCTTAACAGAAAAGAAATTCCTTTGGTTTATAAGTATACAATACCAACAATAAAGTGATAAAATAAAACAGTACATATAAAGCAAATATTTTCAATTGAATTTATGAACTAACGATATTAGTACATTACAATTGCTTGGTTTATAATTTTCAACTCTTCAAATCCTCCTTTATAAGGATACAATACCAACAATATAGTGATAAATATAAAACTTTACGTACATATAGAGCAAATATTTCTAATTGAATTTATGAATTAATGATTTATAAGAAGCGGATGGAGTATTATTATATAATGATTTAGAAATGGTACTGTAGTTGCAAGTTAGATCATAAGTCAGTGATTTTATTTGCAATTGATCTTTTAGTAAATTGACAAAGTATGACCCTTTTAGAAATTTTATTACTACTCGAAATAGGATTCGTTTTAGACCTGATTATAATAATTTATAATAGCCTATTACTTTCCAACAATTAGTTAAATTAGTTATTTTTCACTGTGACTTTTTTTTAGAATTAAATGTGGCTTCAACTTATATGCCATCAGTAATAGGGCTGACAAATCATGTCGATTGGGTCGCTATCAGGTCAACCCAATATCGACCCAACCCAATAAGGTCAAACCCAACCCATCCTGAAATCATCGGGTTCTTATCAAGTTCCAACCCAACAGATTTGTGTCGGATTCGTGCAGATTTCAAGTCGAATTCGTCCAGATTTCGTGTCGGATTCGTGCAGATTTCGTATCATCCAAAAAATTATCAGTCCTCTTTTAATTATAGTAAGTTAATATCATTAAGCAAGTATTTCCAATTGAATTTATGAATTAACAGGCGCTTTCGCCTGGGAAGATCTAGCTCGCTAGCCCTCCTCAACTCATCCTTCCACATCAACATTTTCCCAGAGATAACAGAACTCAAGGCAGAGGCCTGACATTCGTCATCGTCCCCGACCTCGCTGACCCCACCCCGAAGCACTGGCGGGTACCTCGGACTCACCAACGCCTTCACCGACGGCAACTCCACAAATAGATTAGTCGCCGTGGTGCATGGATGTGGATGCCCTAAAATAATGCATAGATCAACACAAGAAATTAAAATAAATAAAATGCATGCATCTTGTGACTTCGATTTTTTCTTTTTTTTTGGTGAAAATAAGCGGGCAGAGCCCGACTTCGATTATTTTTTAATGATACTATTATGAATTTTTTCCAATTGAAAACTTGGTATTTTCGATTAATTTCGGCTGCCAAGACGTCGCGGCGACACCGGCTGGCCGCTCAGGTCCCTAATAATTCGGCAAGAGATAACTCGAGTAGTCCAATAAAGAATTAACACTCTCATGCTGAAGGAATTAAATAAGTCGGCCCACTGCCAGGAATTTAAAAGACTAGCCCAAAAATTAGTTACACAAATTCCCATTCCTTTACAAACAAAAGAAAAAGAATTTAAATACAAAAAAAATATATACTCCCATTCATACCACATGTATACTTCCTTAAAAAAAAAGACTAGCCCAAAAATTAGTTACACAATTCCCATTCCTTTACAAACAAAAGAAAAAAGAATGTAAATACAAAAAAGAATATATACTCCCAACCAATTCACAAAAGAAAGACTAGCCCAAAAATTTGTTACACAATTCCCATTCCTTTACTATCAGAAGAAAAAGTATACTCCCTCTAAAGAAAGACTTCCTTTACAAACAAAAGAAAAAGAATTTAATTATGATAAAGAATATATACTCCCACCACACGTATACTCCCTCAAATAAAACATACTCGTACTGAATACGCCCAAAGAAAAAGAATTTAAATACAGAAAATAATATATACTCCCATTCACACCACAAATGACAAATGTATACTCCCTCAAAAAAAAATAAAAAATACACGTACTGAATACTCCCTTTATAAGCCAAGTTAATATATACTCCCAATTTGGAGAAATTCTTAAACGTTTCGCCCTTTGTAATTTCAAAACACAAATTGAACAAGCACCCGAATGAAAATCCAACTCCATATTCACAAAAGGCATGATTTAGTCCATGGGTGATTTGCCGAGTCTATCGTAAAATTTGGGTTGAGAATGATAATGAAATTTGAAAAATGATAAATTTAGGCGTGAATTGGGTGAAGATGAATTAGAAAAGAAAATTTTTATTATGCCCTTCAGCCTTTTAATTTGATTAAAATAAAATAAAATGAACTGCCACATGACAGCTTAGCAATCGTCCGATTTCCAGATCCTAGGGCCCCTAATAGTGGTATGGTATTATATTAAATGGTGTTGTCATTTCAACACATCCCTATATAGAGTAGTGATATGGAGCAAGTGCCCATTAAGTGTATAACTAGAGAATAAATCTCAGCCACAAGATTAAGAAATCAAGGACTGGTATTTATCCATGTGATTTTCAAAATTGAAGCAGAATTAGTTCACTATGTGAATGATTTGGTTCACTATAAGAATGCGGGGTCATAATAGACTTTTCAATTCGGTTCAATTTGCTTCCCCATTTCCAGATTTCGTTCTCGCTCTAATTCTCTCCAAAGTGATGGGATTTCCTCTTCAATTGTGCGATTTCTTCCTCATTCTATAGCTAGGGTTTAGTCGATTTTTCATATTTTCCCATAGTAAGGAAGATAGTCATGAAGAAGAGGGGAAAACTAAAGGTAATTTATAATTTTTTTATTTGTTAAATTTTTTTTCGATTTGTTTTCAAATTTCTGTACATTGTATTATTTGTTATCCATTTGCTGGATTGGATTCTTGATTTGTTGAATCTGGTTCAAAAATTCATTTGTTTTCTATTTGTTGAATCTGTTTCTACAGAAAATAATGAAAAAAATGAGTGAATTATTAGTTCGCTCTGTAGAAACTAATGAAAAAATGACAAAACTGAAGGTATGTTGTAATTTTCACTTCAATTGTTTCTCGATTTGGTTCATTCTATGTGAATTAATTGGTGTTGTGTACGAGTGGACTATATTGTTTTTTCATCTCAGTAAAGTAAAAACGTGCTTAGAGTGAAGTGTTTGTGATCCATGTTATTAGTGGTTTATTTTTTCATATCGGTGAAGTAAAACGTGCTTAAAGTGAAGTATTCCATGGTTAGAGTGAAGTGTTTGTGATGAATGTTATTAATGATCTGTTTTTTCATCTCAGTGAAGTAAAATGTGCTTAGAGTAAAGTATTTCATGGCTAGAGTGAAGTGTTTGTGATGCATGTTATTAGTGATCTGTTTTTCATCTCAGTGAAGTAAAATGTGCTTAGAGTGAAGTATTTCATGGTTAGAGTGAGCAGTTTGTGATGCATGTTATTAGTGATCTGTTTTTCATTTCAGTGAAGTAAAATGTGCTTAGCGTGAAGTATTTCATGGTTAGAGTGTGTTTATGATGTATATTATTAGCGATCTTTTTGTGTTTGAATGTTTGTTATGTTCAAATATATTAGGTTTGAATATTGTCATTAATCATTTTTTACGTTCTTTATATGATAGGATAACCAGAAAATCTTTCAGAAACTGCTGATATACGTAAAGAAAGACGAAAGACGAAGAGAAAAATAAAGAGTAGGGGAAGCTGATGCATGTATGGAGAATGAAATAATTGTATAAACTGATATAGTTCATAACATGATTCAGTTCACTGTAATACCTATTCGGTTCATTTACATTCAATAGTTTCGTAACTTCACTATAATAGACATTTAACAATTGAGTTAAGGTTAAAATCAATTACCCTATTATATTCATTTTCAAAATCCAACTTCGTCTGTCCTCCTTCTATTCTTCTCTACTCTCTGGAAATTCACCCAACGTCGTTTCTTTCACCTTCATTCGTCGTTTCCTCCGCCTCCAGCTGTTTCTTCCATCTCCAACCGTTGAAGTGAATATTATCTACAAATTAACTCATTTTCATTTATTAATCTTTAGCTAATTTTTTCAATCGTGTTTCTTAGTTGTTTATATACATTTAACTTCACCGCCTCACGATTGCTGCGATTGCCTTTTCTTCTAATCCAGATTGTAAAATTATAATCTCTTATAAGTTTCTGATTTTTTTTTCTTTGAGCAATAGTTGGAGAATCAGAAAAAAAACAGCACACTATAAGGCATCCGGAATATACTTCATTATATGCTCAATATACTTCACTAGAATGGAAAAACAGTACAATATAAGACATGCAGAACATACTTCACTATATGCAAGATATACATCACTATATGCTCAATATACTTCACTGAAATGAAAAAACAGTACACTATAAGGTATCCAGAATATACTTCACAATTTGCTTAATACACTTCACTGAAATATCAAACATCATATTTACTTCACTACTTTACTCTAAACATCATATATGATCTTGAAAGAGGCATGCAGAATATACTTTACTTTATGCACAATATACATCATTATATGCTCAATATACTTCACTGGAAAAAAATACTCCCTCCGTCCCGCTTTAGGAGTCCCGGTTGAGTCGGGCACATGTTTTAAGAAAAAAGTGTTTGAGTGTATAATAAATAAATATAGTAGTGGATGTTGGGACCCCATTTTTAATTGAATGTCCAATAAATAAATATTATAGTGGATGTTGGGACCCACTTTTAACACTTTTTTATTAGTTGTAGTGGATGTTGGAACCCATTTTTAATTGAATGTCCAATAAATAAATATTATAGTGGATGTTGGGACCCACTTTTAACACTTTGTAGATATTTTTTTATTAATTTATCTCAACCGGGACTCCTAAAGCGGGACGCCCGAAATTGATTAACCGGGACTCCTAAAGCGGGACGGAGGGAGTAGTACACTAAAAGAGGCATGCAGAATATACTTCACTATATGCAAAGTATACATCACTATATGCTCAATATATTTCACTAAAAAGGAAAAACAGTACACTATAAGGCATTCAGAACATACTTCACTATGTGCACAATATACATCACTATATGCTCAATATACTTCACTAAAATAAATATAAAAAAACCGTACACTCCAAGGTATGCAGAATATACTTCACTATATGCACAATATACATCACTATATATACTCAATATACTTCACTAAAATGGAAAAACAGTACAATATAAGGCTTGCATAACATACTTCACTATATGCAAAATATACATCACTATATGCTCAATATACTTCATTGAAATGAATAAACAGTACACTCTAAAGCTTCCAGAATATACTTCACTATTTGCTTAATATACTTCACTAAAATATCAAACATCATATTACTTCACTCTAGACATCATATTCCATGATTAATACGTGGAGATTGCATGAAGATGCCCTGATCTCGGTAACAGACGTTAAATTGAGATTTTGTGTTTGGGTGATGACGAGTGATTCTCGATTTCTAGCGTGAAATCTAAACTAGTAAAATCCGATGTAAGATGACATGGAATCTAATGTTTAATTGACAACTTCTGGTGAGAAATCTAGAAATAATAATGAAGATTGTAAAAGATGAGATTCTCGATCTTGAATATGGAAATTATTGATGAATTCCAGATCGTGAAACTAACCAGCTTAAGCTGATTAATTCAAATCGTGAAACTAACAACTTGCAGGTGCTGTGTTTAGAGAGCTAGAGAAGATTGTTCGTTGATTTGATAAAAAATGCGCTCGATTCTAGATAAAGATCTCAATCGCAGATGGGAAATTTATTCGCAAGTCTTCAATTGCAGAAGTGATTAATGTCTGGAATGGTGGAGATGGGGAGCGTGAATTTGGAAACAAATCTGCTTTCCATAAATGCCCTGTTAATTAAATATGTAAGATATTTTTATCTTTATTTTAATCTTTAGATTAATACAATGTATGGCTAAAATTTGTTCTCTAGTTATGGATTTAAAAATAGTTATACATTGATCACTTCTATATATATATATATATAGGGTCTTCATCTACCAAAATCAGTCCTTAAGTATGGAAATATAGACCATATCTAGACCGTCGGATCTGGTGATTAATGGCTAAGATCTGTAGTGACTCCTCGTTTTGTATGGGTCATAATAAGACCAATCTGTGTCATGTGAGGGGTAATTTAAGAATAAAAAATATTAGGAACCGTTGTTCCGTTTTCTAGGCGCTGATTAATTGGGATTTGGGAGTAATTACTGCACACGTTAAGTTGGTGCTTGGAATCCAAACACCATTCAATCCCACTCTCTTTCAACCAAATCCCTTCAATTTCCCACAAATCTTCTTCTTCTACCACCAAATCAACAAACAATCCTTCAACAAAAAATCCTCTCGGCCCATAAAAATCGTCGTCTCCTCCATAGATTCATCGTCTCCTCCACAAAAACGTCGCCTCCTTCCAGACAATCGTTTCTTCCACCAAAAAGGTGCTTACATTATTCAACTAGTAATAACTTGCTATGATTGTGATTATATCTCTACTTCACAATTGTTTTGTAATGACACTGGGATTAAGTTGGAAAATGTCATATATTCTTCACTCTGGTGTGTATGTACTACCCATTATTGTGGGAAAAAAGAGAGTCATCTTTGGTGCCTGTGATGTGGTTATATAAGTGTGTAAAATGTATTACTTAGTTGAATCTTTTGAGAAACTATAAAGCTTATTCTACTATGATCCAAGAAATTGATGAGGGTCCAGTAAGTTTATCATCTAAGAATAATGTCATACTTGCTAGGATATATATGTTGTACTAATTTATTGATGTTTCTGATACAGCACCACAAAAGAAAATCAGTCCAGAAGTGGAAAAAGAGAAAGAAACAGCTGATCATATTTCCAATTCTGGAAAAGGTACTTACTTTTAACACAAATAATAACTTACTATGATTTTGGTGATGTCTCTATTGCACAAATGTTGATTTATGACGGTTACCTATAAGTATTAACATCGTTCCATTGCACAGATGCACTAATAGGGGGAGTAGACACCTCTACAAAAGGGAAAGAAGTGGCAGAAAACGCAATGAAGGCTGCAAAAGGTTATACATTTACATTTTAGAAAATTGCAATGCTTATTCCATCTAAGAATAATGGCATACTTGTTTAGGACATGTGACAGTGACCCTAAAAAAATACACTCAAATGTTTAGCTCATTTGTTTCCCAGTTGAATGTAACTGGGGTAATAACACAATCATCTTCATTGTTTCTGGGTCATAATAAACAGATATTGAAGTAATTAATCGTATGGGTAATCTGGATCATAATAATCATTTATTCGAATCATGACATAATTACTTCAGAGCAACAGGATGCCTCATACAACCACTTCTAAGGGTATAAGTATTGCACTTCAAGGGATCATCTGTGTCTAATTTACTATATTTTGAAGTTTTATATAATCATGGTTGTAGTTACAGCTATAATGAATACTTTGTTGAAAGTATTATGTTACTGGAAAAATAATTAATTTTGCCTATAACTATGTAGGTGTAGGCAGGATTGGTCTGTCCTTAAACAAGGCAAACGAACTGATCATCAGGAAAAGAGCCAGGGCTAAGGAGAGCCTCAAAATTATGCAATTGGAGACAACAACAAGAGATAAGGCACATACCTCCAATGCGACTGATGATGTAACTGAATCACCTGATATGTCTAAAGGTATTACTCCATTATAAGACAACTAATATTATTAACTAAAAGTAATATTACCTGATTTGGTTTTATTTTTGCAGGCTCAAAGCGCCTTCGTGAATCTGTGATGGAAACCCAGGTATAGACAATAAAAACAAAATACAACCAGAAGAGATACACAAAAATGCACCTGGGAAGAAGAAGGATAGCAAAGGGAAGGAAAAGGTTGAGGAGGTTGTTGGAACAGCAAAGACAGGTGAAAGGAATATAAGGCACGAAAAGCTTAAGCTCAAAGCTAGCCCGCGGAAAATCATAGAGCTTTTACAAACTCTAAACGAAGAGCAGATGAATAAAGTGGTAGAGATGTGATTTGGAGAGTTGAAGTATTTTTGCATCGCTGAGGTCCCTGGCAAAATGGCTTATGACCTGGTCAAAGGTTTCCGCGAAATAGACTGCACAATACAGCTGGACACCGGACGACTGCCTATTTACCCTGAAGATGTCTACATGACTTTGGGGCTTCCTATGGGGGGGACGTTGATCAACCGCGTCGAAAGGCAGAAAAAGAAACCATTCTTTGAAGAATTAGTTATAACTTGTTAAATCTTACACTTCAATTGCAGGCCTTTTATGTGGATCGCATTTTACACAAATAACTGCTGATGTCACGCGTTTTCCCGACCGTTTATGGCTGGACAAGCGAAAAGCTCAGGCAACGAGAGAAGATGGAGCTTGAGTCCAGTGATACTATCGGGAGCGGAAGTGTGGTAGAAAGAGGTAACCCTGAAAAGCTGCCTCGGCCATCAAGGCTAGTTGTCTTTGAAGCAGAAGAGCCGGAGCCAAGTGAGCAGTTGGAAACCGCGATAGAAGCGTTCGCAGAAGCAAGTGACGATGCAGTACGGGGACTGGAAAATTTGGTGAGAAGTATGCATGATTTAAGTGATATAATCCAGAACTTTGAAGCGATGAAGCTTGCTGCATCGTATGATGGGGATAATTGCTGAGGTGGAAGGGAGATGAGGAGAAAACGGTTGCGTCCATGAAGACCTCTTTGGCAAAGGAAAAGCTGAATGCACTAGAGCTGTGCAACGCATGTTGAAAATTACAGCACAGCTGACCAAGCTTACAGACGAAGGGCTACCGTTTGAACTCCATCCTTCTTTTGTAGCAGATAATGTAAGTTGAAGACTAACCCGAACACAAATGCAATTTTTGATGGAAAACCAAGTTGTCTGTACTAACTATTTGAACACTGGTGTCTTAGTAGTATGTAATTTGTAATGGTACAATGACGATGTGGAACCCAGGAATCGCTTGTTATGACTCACTAATTACATGTGTTTCTATGACTCAGATATGCGTTTAGTATCACCCATATGCTTATATGTTGCTATGACTCAGATATGCGTTTAGTATGACCCAAAGAGCTGATATGATGTTTTTGGATATTGTTAGTGTATTCTTCGGGTGTAGTAATTTTTTGTACCCATGACAAACTTATCTGATATATGTGATACAAATGCTCTTTTAGTCTGATGCATGATACTGTTTTCTTCTGTTACACAAACATAGTGAATCGCAGGGTGGTGTCGTCAGAAGAATCGCCATGAAAGATAGAAACAGAACTAACATAAATGACTTACAGAGTTGTTTTGGTACAGCATATATTGGAGTGAACAAGGTATATCTTCAAGGAATAATTCTATACGTTTATTGATTATTAATGATCTAAACAGGATTCTGCAATGGCTTTATCGTATTATATCTAGAAATTATTTTTGCAGATCAATGTCATACTTAAACACCCAACGGACTCATATCCGACCATCAATTCAGTCAACAGCTTGAAAGTGAGAGAAGGACCGATATTAGCACCAGCACAATCCGTAATAAATTTTTGGTGAACTGGATCAAGTTGACGATTTAATCTCATGAACTTCTGGTGTTGTACCAATACCATGGGGTGGTTGTGTTCTTCGTTCAAGTGTTGAATGACATAACCACGGTCAGAATCGAATTTGAATGCAACCCGAGCATTACATCCACATATTTTGGATTTACGTCGTCGTTTGGGTTGTTCATTGCTAAATTTCTGCTCACCTTCTCTGTTACACACCATGTAAAACCATATGGTAAGATCATCAACCTTCTTTAAACCGTTCTTCCTTGTGTCAAAACCGACACATCAACCATAGTTCTCGTAAAACTAAATGGCGTTGTCTAAAGTAGGGAAGCTACGACCAACAAAAGATTTAAGCTCTATAGGGCATTCTGGTGTATTTAAATCTGTAATAATAAAAACAAAGACGGTCAGTGGCTGGTTGATTGTCCTAAAATAATACAGGCAGTGTACTGCTAAAAATTGTTACAGTATATAACATGTCATGCTAAGTGCATATTTGAGTCATACAAAAACATGTCATAGTTGCATCTTTACTAAGTAATACTTGTATCATTACTACTACTGATGAAGACTCAAAGATAAAAACAACCCAAACGTTGTGTCATACTAAGTGCGGATTGAAGTCATACGAAATAATGGCATAATAAACAAATAAATAAGTATTGATTGTAACATTACTAAAACAAAACGATAAAGAATTCATGGTTGAATCATTATTAAAATTACAGTCACAAAATTAAAATCATAACCTGTATTGTCAAGAATGTCAACAGGGGATGATTGATTGTCTAGATGTGAAGTAGATGGCGTTTCAGATTCCATTTCCAAAACGATTGAATCTGGAAACAAGTGCTCTATAAGTGTAACAGAATGATACAGCGACTGAATGCTATAAACGGAAATATGAAGTTTTCGACATTGTGGAATGCAAACTCAAAGGCTGTGAAGAAGAAGACAAAACTAGAAACTAAGTAGAAGGTAAAATGAATTAAAGATCGTATGAATCTTCAGAGAAGATATGAAGGAGAGAAATTATGGATTGTAACACACATAACTCAAGCTGATGATCAGTGAGTGGAGAGAGAAATATGCAACAATATAGGAACTTCCATAACCAACGAAAACATGGATTGACCAAAGTGACCTTTTATGAATATAAATGATTAAATTAATATAATCTGACAATTAAATCTAGCCATTAGATAATCTAATCTTAAGATGATCACGCCTAATCCTATGGACAATAAACCGTCTGTATTTATTTATTTAAGGTCATTTTCGTTTTGATCAAAATCCTATATACATATATATATATACATATAGGACTGTGATCAACACCAAATCACTCTTAAATCTTAAACGCCGAACAACATCATTATATGATAACTTGGAATTCAATATAATGAACTAATAACTAACATATAATGAACTTCAGATTTCTAAATTATCCATGATGATGTCATTGTTTTTAAATCTCAGAATTCCCTATAATGAACTACAAATAAAGTTGTAATGAACTCCACGTTATTTTATAATGATGTGTTTGGCGTTTAGCGTTTAAGACTAGTATATATATTTTGTCCACTTCCCAAAAAAATATATCCGTTTTCCTCCAACTTAATTTATTTTTTTCATTTTTTCATCCTATAATTCACAATTTTCATCTATAAATATCCTCATTTCGGCTCTTCTCATACCCAAGGCTTGGAAATTCCTGTATCCGTCGGTACAGTGCAGGAGCGCGTGCGCTCACCTACAACGCCATCCGTACGGAAGGAACTGTGGAGTGCAACCAGAGTATGTTGCGCAATGCGATTGCAAGAGCAAGCGAGGACATACAGGAGTTCCAAGGGTTTTCTATTGAGGAACTACAGTCGGTCGAGAGCAGCTCCAGCGAAGCCGACGTCATCACAATCGCCATGATGGTCTTCCAAACGATGACCCACAAAGCTTTCAGGAACCTTAACACTTGGAAGTAGGTACGTCATATGGACAAGTGGTTGGGAGGCACCCAATCCTCCACGAACTCCAACAGCAAACGGTCGAGGTCGCAATCTTTGGACAGAAAGGAAACACAAATAAGCTAAAAAATGAAATTAAACTAAAAGAACTCCATTGTATTCGTAATCATCCAAACAAAGATGTTTCCAACAAAAGCAGTCAACTAGACTAAACGTCGAATGCAAGGTAGTAAACGAAATGCTTGAACTAGAGAATCATAAAACAAAACGAAATAAAGATTATTTTTGGCTCCCAAGAGTGATGTTACTATTGAAATTTTAACTACGGCGATGGTAAACTGGTTGGCTTGAAACGTAGACTTCCCTCCGGCAGAGGGTCGGAGACTTCAAGTGATGATTAGACTAGTGAGCGAGTGATACGCTCGGATTTTGCAATGTTTTAAGGCCTTTGATTAGTCTGTTTTTAATGTCAAAATCACAATTCATGTTCATATTTTACATATTTTCTCTATTTTGGTATTTTTACGTGTTTTGTGAGATATGTGCATATTTAAGCCTAAAAAGACAAGAAAAAGTCGAAGTTGGAAATATGGAGCGTTCAGGAAGTCTAGCGGTCCGCTGCAACATGCACAACGACCGCTGGAGCCTAGCGACCACCATACCAGTAGTGGTCCGCTCTGGATAAAGTTGTGCTGAAACGAAGAACACGTCCAGCGAGTCGCTGGGGAGTGTGTAGCGACCGCTATCCTAGAGTCAAAGGCTACAGATCATTATGCAGCGACCGCTGGCCAACGTGCAACGGCCCGCTGCGAAAGTGCGGCGCACGAATTTGACCTACTTTCTCCTCAAGATTTACCAAACTTAGCCATCTTTTACCTTATTTCATAGAGCTCGATTTTCCCAATATATGTATACCCCCTCAAACCTATTCATTAGGATCTTCTTTTTGCCTCATAATTCTAGAGCATAAAATTGAGAGAGTTCTTCATTGTGCAAGAGGTTGAAGAAGGAATCAAGGCTACAAGGATTCAACTTTTGGGTTTTATTACTTTAGTTCTTATGTTCACTTTGTTTTTTCCTTCATTCTATGCTTTTAGCTCATTCAATTATGTGTAACTAAATTCATAGGATTGTAGGAATGTGTTAGTAACGACTTTGGTTATAAAATTTAATTTTGCTATTTAATATCCGTTTTTTTTAACTTCATTTCTTCCCTAAGTTGTTCTATAATACTTCACGTTTGAGTGACACATTCGGTGATGATTTAATATAACTTGCTACATAATTGTGAGAGGAGATTGGCGAGTTAGATCCACTTAGTAGACACACAATTAGCTTCCCTTAAAACGGCACTGTTAATTGAGGGTGAGGACTTTCCAAGGGTCTTAGGAGCTTTTAGGAGTTACAGATCTTGGATTGACAACCCTAGTGTTAGTAATCTACGTTTGTACCGCATGGGCATAACTTGTGTGACTCGTTCTATCAAAGTATAAACTGTGTCAGGGTATTGTAGTTAGAATTTGTATAACCATAACTGTGAACGCACATACCTGAAATTCTCTTATCTCACATATTTTTGCCTCTTTGATTATTTATAATTAGTTGTTTACTTGCTTTCAAGTTGTTCTTGTTTTCAAAAATCTTCAAAATTCTTGGTTTTCCAAATAGTGAAAGAAGCTTAGTAGAAGGTAGACAGTGTGTGACTTTATTCCCCGTGTTCGATATCCGGTACTGACCTTTAACTATATAGAGTATACTTGCAGGTTTATTTAGTGCTAATAAAAAGTGCATCAGCGAGCAGAGTGGAGCTAGCTTCCAAGTGTGTGTCTTCCTTCTTCATGTTGATCTCCTATTTATAGGGCAGCCTGCCCTAATCTCTAGGGCTACTTCTCCTCCTTAATTGACAATTTTGTTGTTTATTAAAAATTGTTCATTTGAAGCAATCCCTTCCTTCTCGTGCTCAAGCTTCACAGTATGCATCCTGACTGTTTTGCACCCTTCCTGCATCCTTTTAACTTGAAATCCTTCCTACCCTTTTTCTCCTAATTTGTATCCTATCTTGCACACTTCAGCAACTAATTTTGCACATATTATCCAATTAAGCACGTTATCCTGACCATTAACTAAGGTCTAGAATGAGAATTATCAATCCCCATTAACAATATCATATATACTCCCTCCGTCCCAAAAGAATATGCATTTTAGATTCGGTACCGGTTTTAATGCGAAATTGGGAAAGTAAGAGAGAGGTAGAGAGAAAAAAGTTTCCAAAATTAGAAAGTGCATATTCTTGTGGGGCAGACTAAAAAAGAAAGAGTGCATATTCTTGTTGGACAAATGGAGTATATGCTTGTAAACTTTATATGTTTATAAACTTTACTTTAGACAAATAGACGGAAAAAAACAACAATTCAATGCAAAAGATATTGTAATTCGTGAACATTTCTGAAACATATTTTATAAAATAAAAATTTGGATATTGGCACCTAATTTTATTGAATTTTCAAAAAGTTGAGTTTTTTTCCACGAACTTTGAAATTGATAAATAATATCACGAACTTTACCCCGAGTTTGTTATTTCCCACTAATGACAAATTCCGGCAAATAATATCATGATACAGATTATTTTCGTAATTTCTCGACAAAAACTTCAAGAGCTCCAAATTTTCAATCTTTGAGGATAGTTTTTCTTGAAACGCATCCTCCATAATTGTTCTTCAATCTATTAATATACCCGGAATTTTTTCATTGGTGGGAAACAACAAATTCTGGGTAAAGTTTGTGATATTATTTGTCAATTTCAAAGTTTGTGAGAAATTAAAAACCCAATTTTTGAAAGTTCCCTAATATTATATGCCAATATCCTTTTTTTTAATACACACATAATCAACCACCCTAAATTCTATTTATGGTGTAAGTATATTAAAATCATAATTCAATCTCCTTCTTATCTACTTCCACATCCCACAAAAATAATCTTATGCGTCCTACAAAAATAGCTCATTTCTATTTTTGCCAAGTCTTTTCTCTCTTATAAGGTAGACTCGTTTTCCAATAACAATACTTCAAATACTTTTCTTTTCTACGTCTCTTCTACTTTACCAATCTTATATTAAAACTTAGAGTGAACTTCAAAAATGGTCCCTGGACTATGGGTTTATCTCGCTCATAGTCCCTGGACTTTAAAAATATCGCCAGTAGTCCCTGGACTAAGGGTTTATCTCGAAATTGGTCCTTTTGGCTTTTTTTGGTACGAAAATGCCCTTTTGGGGGGTTTTGAGGGTTTTGGGCAATTTGGTATTTTTACACTTTTAACATTTTAAATATGATATTATTTCAGTTATGTACTAAATTTGATATTATTTCAAAATTATCATTCTTCTTCCATTTTGTAATCCTTCACTTTGTTTTTTTATTTCAATATTATATTTAATTTTATAAAAATTAAATTTTAAATTTTGATTTTTAAATATCAATAAATTTTTTAATTAAACTATTAATTCATGTACACTATTAATATTAATTAAAACTATTAATTTTTGTTATTTAATATAATATTCAGTTGAATTGAAGAAGTACACACAAATAATATTAATCATGATGGAAAAATAAGAACTATTTTATTTAGCCTTCGTTCGGTTGTTATAATTGCTTGTGATTGAATATTATGAAGTTGACTAAATATTTGATCCTAGTAAAAATTTTATATAGGAGTATTTTTGTTGAAAATTACTAGTAAATTTTGATTGTTTTCAAATTAATAAACAAAAGTTATATTAGTCTTACATTAGATGCATATTTATTTCAGAATAAATCGTGTTATATGATATATTTATGATTAAAGCTATTAAATATTGATTAAAACTAAGTCGTTGTCATATTGATTAAATATTATACACTTTCAAATATTGATTATGACTATTAATTTTTTTTATTTAATAATTTTTGTAATTAAAATTTTTTTATTGATATTTAAAAATTAAAATTTAAAATTTTGTAAAATTAAATCTAATATTGAAATAAAGAAACAAAGTGAAGGATGACAAAAGGGAAGAAGAATGATAATTTTGAAATAATATCAAATTTAGTACATAACTGAAATAATATCATATTTAAAATGTTAAAAGTGTAAAAAGACCAAATTGTCCAAACCCCTCAAAAGGGCATTTTCGTACCAAAAAAGCCAAAAGGACCAATTTCGAGATAAACCCTTAGTCCAGGGACTACTGACGGTATTTTTAAAGTCCATGGACTATGGGTGAGATAAACCCATAGTCCAGGGACCATTTTTATAGTTCACTCTAAAACTTATGTCATTTCAAAAATCTCTATTTTTATAAGACGGATGGAATATAATTTTCTAGTTTTCGCAAACGGCATAATTAAGTCAATATATAAATTAGTATAGGGAATTCATTTACCACATAAACCCAAATTTTATAAATGGTGTAAGTATATTAAAATCATAATTAATTCTCCTTCTTAATTGTAACTTACTAGTCTTCAAAAAAAGGCATGAGTTAGTCAATAGATAAATTAGTGTAGGCATTCATTTACAACATAAAATCAAAATTTATTTATGGGGTAAGTATATTAAAATCATAATTCAGTCTCCTTAAATGTAATTTACTAGTCTTCACAAAAGGCATGATGATTTAGTCCATGTATATATAAATTAGTATTGGCATTCATTGACAATGTAAACCGTAGTAGAAAAAATGGTCCTCTTTTTCCCTCGTAAAGGGTTGTTACTTGTCTTCACCTTCTCGATTGCGCTCATCCATTTTGGTTCATCACTTTTCCTTAACGATTACAATAGCTCGTGTGAGACGTCACGACCATCAAACCTCGCTCCCTGCAATCATTCAAATGTCCATGGATCGTAGAGAAGAGGAGCTTTGCAACGTGCGATCTGAGTTTGGGAAAGTTGCATGGGAAATTCAATTTTTTTTTTATTCGGACAAGGATTTGGAGAGGTGTTAGGACAAAAGAGTGTTTGTGGACCGTTAATGAGAGCGGCGTGTACTTGAAATTGGGTGCTCAAGAAGTGCTTCAGTATCGATGGCCTTAGAGTTATGTGTCAATAACTTCTTGTCAATAAATATAATGTAAAACATAAGTGCATCCTATATTGAACTTCTCACAAAATTCACCCATATTATAACTTGAGATTCAATGCAATACAAAATTCTATTCATCAAAATACAAATCTTAATCTTATATTTTTTTTTTAAAAAAAAAAAACTAAAGAAATAGGCCTTCTCAGGTGATGATGGGCTTCTCCAAGAGAGCAGAGAAGTACCACTCATTCTTCTGAATGCCTCGATCCAGCTTCATCCCGGTGTTCCACCTCAATCTCTTAAACCCGACCCGGTCGAACATAGGCACGTACGTCTCGTTAAGCTGCGACCCGAAGCAGAAGAACCGGTCGAGCCAGAACAGCCCACCCGGCCTCAGCACTCTGTATATGTCATACAGAGCAAACTCCAGCATCGGATCCGGGATCCAGTTGCTCAGCACGTGCATCGAATGGACAATATCCAATGTGTTCTCGAAGAACGGAAACCTCTGCGAGATGCTCACGTGCATCGGGATCAGCCCCCTCGACGCAATGAAGCTGTTGAACGGCCCGTCGAAGTTCATCGACGTCGTGATGATCGTCACGTTCCTCTCCCTCATCCTCGCAGCAAACGTCCCCGACCCTCCCCCGATGTCCAGCCCGATCCTCACGCTTCCGGGCGCCTTCGTTGCGAGGACTTGATCCATCCCGAAGTCTAGTCCGCCGTTGTCGTATTGCCATCTTGTTTTCTCCCTGCCTTGTAAATCGAAGCAGTCTTTGCAGTCGTAGGAGCCCGGGAATCTTTTTCTCTCTATTAGGCACGTGTAGTTTTTACACGTGTACGGGTCCCACACGATGCTTGTGTCGGGTGGGGTGGCCCACATGGACCCCGGGAGCGGGCGCGGCTCCGCGTAGTTTTTAGGCTGCCGGGGGTGGCACCGGCGCCGGGGGAGGGGCTCGCAGCCTTTTAGCATTAGTATTTGAGCGAATACGTCGTCGGAGGGGCACAGCCCTCCGACTTCGTATGACATGTACTTTGCTAGGTCTTGCTTGTGGTTTAGGCACCCACCCCCGACCGAGGAGTAGATCTCGGACCCGATCCGAGGGGTGTTCCCGAGGGGGAGCATGTGGGGGCCGGTCGCGAGCCTGACCTCGTCCGGGAGGTCGTCGAGGAGGCCGGCATAGGAGGCGGCGCCGGGTCGGTTCCCGTTGAGGTTGTTGAGGTGGTCGATGAGGGATTCGAGTAGGTGGTGGGCTGAGTTGAGTTGAGTTTGCAAGTTCTCAATTTGGGAGTGGCTTTCAATGAGTTGGTCTTGTGTGGAGTTGAGCTTGAGGAGGAGTAGTTTGGTGTCAAAAAAGGGGAGTTGGGAGATTCTTGAGAGTGGGTGATCAATGTATGAGTGAGGAGTAGTGAAAATGTAGAGGGTTAAGAGGTTGGTTACTATGATTAGGAATACTACTTTGAGCATGTATGTGACTTGAAATTGTTGGAATGCTTGCTTTCTTGGATTGGAGTCATCACTTCCCATCTCTCTTTTCTCTCACTAAAACAAGATAGGACTTACTACACACTCAATGAATGCATTTAAGATGAAATATATATACAATGTGAAGGGGAATAAAAATATAGACACTTGATTGGGAAAATGTTAGGCATGTGACCGCAAACTTTGCCGGTTAAGATGAAATATAGAATATAGATAGAAACAAAAATGTTTAATTTGAAGTCAATTTAAGATCTATTATGCCTAGTTGAAGAAGTGGAACATTACAAAAAGTCCACTCATTTATTTTACTAAAATTACAAATAGTAGCTTCTACTCCGTCGCGACTTTTTAGAGTTGAATCCAATCCATATGCATATATTGATTAAGCCTAGTGTGTTAATATTTTAATTATATGAGAATAAAATTAATGTTACTTGTTGATGAACCAACAACAACCGAAATGAAAAAAAAGAATTGAGGAAGGCCATATTCTCTTTTCGTTTCTTGCGTAGCTGTTAATTGTATCACATTATATAATTTGTACGATAGTTTGGTCTTTGTGCAATAGGTACCAAAAATTTCAGCACACCTTTATTGTCACGATTTATATCTCTATAATTATACCCAATTATAATAGGATAACGTTCAATATGGGTAGTCAATAATGTACATACTACAAACAACTGAAAAAACAAAATAGGAGAACACGTTAAGTTAATTAGGTGCAACTAATTAATAATACTAGAATATTATTGCTATAACAGTTTTGACATCATTTTTCATCTTACGAATTTTCTTACTCATTTAAAATTAGTTCAAATTTTGATGGATCTCTATTCAACTTGATGTTTATATAATGGATCGGTCCACTATGCGCGCCGCATTTCACGCAGGCCACAAGATAGGCCCATTTATCATTTATTAGAGAAGTCTTAGTGCATAATTATTTAAGTTAATGAAGTAATTAGGAGTGGAGCGCATATAATGTATATTGATTTATATGGTCATATTCTAATACTTATATTATCCTAATCCAAAATCAAGACCAAATCTCTACCCTTAGATTTTAAAATGAGTGGATGAAATTAAATCTTATGAATCTTAATAAATAGTGAACAAAATATCAACAAAATGGTAATATCGTTATTATATTATCATATGATAATTTTCGGTATACATTAACATATATGTGTGAAAAAGAGAAGAAAACAAGATTCATTAAGTGTTTGGATAATATTTTTGGTCTTCGATTTATGGATTAATTATTTCTGCAATAAGGTGTTTATTTCAAGTAGCCACCTAATAAATATGTCGAGACAGTACATTACTTTGGCTTCGTTCATTGAAATTTTCGCATGAAAGAAAACATGCTATCGTAACAATGCAACATCTGTTTCAATCAAGTTATCTATTTCGTTGTACTTGTACCTAAATTAAATCAAGTTATCTATTTCGTTGTACTTGTACCTAAATTGTGGAGTACTAATACACTCACTCTATCTATGAAAAATATAAATATTTAATTCAATCCAAGTTAATATATAATTAATAAATTAAGAGAGATGAAGATAAAGAATAATGTAAATAATGTAAGTGGAGAGTGAACTTCACATCATTAGTATTATAGTATAATGGTATAATTTATAAATAAAATTATGTGTAAAAATAATGTGTGGCTTAACTATTCTAAATTTAAAAAGTTCATAATTTTCTGTAACGGACTAATAAGGATATAGTAATACTTTTTCAAAGGATGGAGGAAGTATATTTTACATAACACTGTAATTATTTAAATATCATACACTATTTAATTCTTCTATTTGCTATTCCATGAATTCCGTGTCCTAGATTGTATCTAGGGAGTCTGTATCCTAGATTGCAATAGCAAGTATTCGAAATTAGGGCCTCGTTTGTTTGCCTTGGTTGGGTAGTGGGAGTAATTATTTATATAGCTAGTTTGTAGCTTAAGTATCTTCTAGAACAACTAAAATAACCGTAAAATATTAGGTTGATATATAGAATTGATTATGGTATAATTGGTAATCCACTGACTTTGTTAGAATCCAACTTAGCAGGGTTAATTATTTCTTGACTACTAATTAATCAAGTCCAAAGTCTTATATATTTGCAAAGCCTGTATATTTTTAGATATAGTAGAAAGTTTCAGGCCCAGTTGTCATTCTGATATAATATTAAGTCCATTTTGACTAATGTATATAAAATTGTTTCTCATCACTTCTACACATTTGAATTAAAATTTTATAAATTTAAATTTGAAAGAATTGATTTCTAGCTAAGTTCCGAATTCTTTAATTAATAAAATGAGTTAATTATATGAAATTAAATTGAAAAGAATTGCATATGTACCCATAGATAGGCAAACACATGCACAAAATGGGTACTGATAAATGCAAACTCTAAATATTGTACAAATTCCAAACATTGATCTGAACCGTAAGAAAATGCCAACAGATAACAACATTACAGCAACAAAGAATGTCAACATAGTGTCAGCACAATTTCAATACAACATCAGCCGTTGATACTGTGTTGAAATTTTTTGTTACTGTTATTTTATCATTTGTTGACATTTCCTAACGATCTAAATTAAAATTTGAGTTTGTATAATATTTTTGTCTAGTTCTTTCTCGAGTCATATCGAAAATCAAATCGCATATTAGATTTTGTTTAAAGAAAAATAAAACCAATTACTATTATCTTATCTCAAACTCTCTTTCCTTTCTCTCTATTATGTAGCAAGAGAAAAAAGAGGAGCCTGAGCCAACGAACGGACCTAGGTGGGGTCGGCCGACCCCACCGTCGGTCTGTGAATGCTTCCGTGAAGCTCCGTATTCATCCGCCTGACCCACGGTCGCTCCGCCTCCCGACCCCACGTATAACAGAAAAATTAGAGAATAATTGAGAGGAGAAGAGAGATATAGAAAAAAAAAAAACATGGTTGTTAATTAGAAAATTTAACTAGGTTGAACATTTGACGTTGAGGAGGAGAGCTCTGATGTAGAAGATGAGAGCTCTGAATTGGGGAAAAGAAGAAAAGAAGAGAGGAGCCGATTTAGTAAACCAAGGAATATTTTTATTATTGATGATACCTGGTACTCCAATTCATTATATTTTATTTTTAGTTTTATGCTGTAACTAGAGTACTAGTATAATTAATAACACTATTATATTTAATATGTTAATTAATTTCATTTAGTTTGTTTTCAACTGTAGTTTAAAATTAATAAAAGCTTAACTAGAAAAATTATATTTTTAAAAATGATTATTTTAATAATATACTCCATCCATCCCATTAAATATGCAACATTTGCTTTTCGGCATAGAATTTTATATAGTGTTGTTTTGTGAGTTAATGAGGAGAGATAAAGTAAGAGGGCAGAAAAAGTAGAGAGAGTATTGTTTCCATTTTTAGAAACGTTTCGTTTTTAATGATGACAGACCAAAAAGGAAAACGTTTCATTTCTAATGGGATAGAGGGAGTACTATAAATTAAATCATTAATATATATAAATATTACTCCCTCCGTCCCGGCTAAGATGACACATTGCTTAGCCGGCACGGGATTTTAGGAGTTATTGGTTAAAGTGTTTAATTGGAGAGAGAGAAGGTGGGTGTAAATATTAAAGTAGAGAGATAAAGAAAGATGAATATTTTAATATGAGTGAGAAAAAGTGGTTGAGTGTATTAATTGGAGAGAGAAAGTTACCAAAAAAAGAAATGTGTCATCTTAGTTGGGACAAACTAAAAAGGAAAACGTGTCATCTTAAGCGGGACGGAGGGAGTACTATTAAATTTTTTTCGACCCCACGAATTTTATTATCTGGGTCCGTCATTGAAGCTACTCAATTCCAAACTATAGTCATAGTATCTTTACTTTATAGCTAGATGTAAGTAGTATTACAGTGGCAGTTGTTTCATGGGAGTGGAGCTTATATAAGGTAACATAACTATCTAGATATTTCAGTTTCAGTCTTTAGACAATGGTAGATGTCGAACCATAAAACGTGATACTTGTGTGGCATATGTTCTTTAATTTGTATAGCCTGTAGGTAGTGATCTATTTAGATTTTAGATAGTGGTCCTTAGCATGTTCTTAAAGAAGCGGTGTTGAATCAATGGCAAAAAGATTAATTGCTGCTTATATGAAAAAGTCATGTTGCTAAAGCAAATCATCTCAATTGCACTTTCTCACTTCTTAGTTTTAGAAGAAATGGCTTGAACTTTGTTGTGTTTACCATGAAAAATGATGAAAGTATAAAAAATTGAAGTGTAAGTTCATGATGTTGATGAATTGCCAAAAGCTATAGCTAGGGGCAGTCAAAACTTAAGAGAATTAAGCAGTCCTGATCGATTTTTGGTTACTTTGTCAAACTTCTTGTAATGATATGATTAGTTTTGGCGATTGAAATTGAAAAATATATTATAACCTTCCCACATCGGTGTACAAAAAGAATTGAAATCTCTATATAAGTCTTATAGATTCCTCATATCATCAATTGATTTTAGGATGGAATCATAAATTTCTATCATGATATCGGAGCGGTCGCCGACTATAGGTCAAATTTAAATATTCTTTACATCATAATAAAATGACATCATTTTGCACCATAATTATAATATAAACAAGATGCAATTGAATAGTTTTACATACAAGCTAGATTGCCCATTTCATTTGACTTTGCAGACTTTGTTTAGAAGCTGTCGCTCATTGGTCAACGGTAGTGGACAAAATAGATGTCTGTAGGTAATTTCGTCATTCTTGATTTGGTATTCCTTCATTTTCCGTTAAAATTTTCTCCCACCTTCTAGACCTCGATTGTTTTAGTTCGATTAATTCAAAATTTTTGTTATAAAATCAATTCTTTATGATAGTGATTAATTTTTTTTATCACATTATTTGCAAAAAGTTATATTTATTAAATTAAATTGGGAGAGAATAAAATAAGAGAAATTAAATATATTAACTTTTGCTAAAAATGAAAAAGCAATACGAGTATGAATCTGTGAATGAGTGAATCTAATAAAGGTTTGATTCATCGCATAACGAATTTTCAGAATGTGGCTAACTGGTGCCAAATATGACAAATATTTTGTTCTTCTTCCATCCTAAGAGTATGCACTCTTTCTCTCATAAGAGTATGTACTTTCTAATTTTAGAATTTATTATTCTAATGAGATGAGACTCATTCTCCGCTAATTCTCCCTCCATCCCGCTTTAGCAATCCGATTACTTTTGAGCATTCGTTTTATAAAAATGATAATAAATAGTTAAACTGGACAAGTAGTAAAGTAAGAGAGAGAATAATATAGATAACACTCTTTTATACCTTATTCTCTCTCTTACTTTACTATTTCTCCACTTTAACTATTTATTACTCCCTCCGGCCCCCATTAATTGTCCACATTCACTTTTACCATAAATGGTAAGTAGGACTCACATTCCAATAACTTATTACACTCACATTTTATTATAAAACCAATAAATACTAGTAGGACCCTTATTCCACTAACTTTTTAACCCACTTTCCCTTACATTTCTTAAAACCCGTGCCGGAACCAAAGTAGACAATTAATGGGGACGGGGGAAGTATCATTTTTACAAAACGAGCGCTCAAAAGTAACTAGAACTGCTAAAGCGGGACAGAGGGAGTAATACTTTAATTACTTTTTCTTTCTATCTCTCTCTTACTTTACCAATTGTGCATTAAAACTCGTGTTCAACCAAAAATGTATACTCTTGTGGGATGGAGAGAGTATATATTTGTATATAGATTTGAAATAAGTAAAATGATATAGAACCTTTAATAGTTAGAATAAAAGTACTGAGAAAAAAAGGTATAGAATTCAAAACATAAAAGAATTAAGAAAAAAAGGTATAGAAATCAGAGAATGAAGAAAAAAGGCGTAGAAATAAAAACAAATTGAGTTCAGCAACTGTGAGGATCGAACTCGCAAGTGCTTTGAAAATGGGGAGCACAACCGCTTGACCAATGATGACATTTGGTAGAAGTAACTCATTACACAATATTAGTACTCTAATTTGGGGGTACAGTTGTACCCCCTTGCTCTAAGGTGGATACGCCACTGTCAACACAATGTCAATCGGTTGACAGTAGTGACGTTGTTTTGACATTTTCTATTAATGTTATTCGCCGTCTGTTGATATCAAATCTTAAAATCTAACGGTCAAAATCATAATTTGGAATTTATACGATATACAGAATTTGCATTTGAACATTTTCTAGTTTTCTCTAACGATAGATCATTTCGCAGAACTCATTTCACCTCCAATGCTCAATTGAATTTGCATATGAATTTTATAAACACAATGTTTTTAATATATATGAGTTCAATAAATACATACATGTGTTTTGTGTAGAAAAACAAATTTTCAATTTGAATCGAAATAAATACATACATTAATTTGTGCCCATAGTCCATAGATTATGATTATACTCGTAAAACGGCAATCCAAATACAATTTGATATACAAAAATTATAAATATCTGAATGCACAATATATGTGTCATGAAATTTATGCTTCATTCAAGACATTAGACATGGTCCAAACCAATTTGAGTTACAAACGAGAAGTTGTCTATATAAAAAACTTTGATTTGATCAAATCATTTGCCAGAGAAAAAATACAACACTTTTCAAATTCAAACCAAAATTTTCAAATCACTCGATGATGGCTTATGCACTTTTTTTCTTATAAAAAAACAAACTACTCACGGGATTTGTCTAATTGTGTACGATGTGGACTATTACACGGATATGATATTTACCCTAAGCACATTAATTAAACCGATTAGTGAAGACTTGATTTCTCATCGTCAGTCACAGCAAAATAATTGATGTTTACGCTTCAAAATGGTCACAAACGATTATTTAAATAGTAGTAACCGAAAATCAGGCTTTAGGCAACTCGAGAAATAAAATCGAATGTGTAAATAACAAGTTTTGGGGCTCCACACAATTTATTATGGTGCCTCTACTAGAAGTTAGTCTACAGAACCCTTACAAAAATGATTTTACTTCAATTAATGAATATCCGATGTAATTTTGACCAATGAATCAAAAACCAAACATCTTGAACTTACTGATTGGTTACTTGAATATGTGCCCCTATTGGTAAGTAATCTGAAGTATATCAATCGCAATAAATTCGGATATATACGAAGAATTTAGGGTTGGTTCCGAGCGAGCAATTACTTGTGTATAAGAAATTAATTTTATATTTAACCGGCAAGAACATAGCCCTTATTTTGGAGTAGAAGAAATTAAGCTCAAACTTAAAATCGGTTCTCCCCACTTTCTATCGAGTGAAAAAAAAAATCATGTGATAAGGTGAAGTGTCAATTCCTTGGATTAAGGCTGACTCATCAGTAGCAAAAGTTGCAATTTGTTTGGCATTACTAATATGAGGTTCCAAATTGACAACCACAACTATATATAGTCGGTTTTATATCCATTTCTTGAGATTTATTGATAAGTCACTCTCTGAAAAAAAAAATATACTGAGTCACGTATGATTCCAAATTTGTTCTTTCCCTCGGCTGAATAAAAGTTTAATTTAGTCTTTTTTTCCGAACTCATATGTATGACAAGGTAAATAACTCATTTAGGAACAAAATGCTATGAACAAAAATATTTCTCTTCCTCGGTCCCTATTAGTATTCTTTGAAAGATGTAATGTTATGTAAAATTGAATGTCTCAGTTCACCCAATGTTTGCACATGGATGTGTTACTAATATGTATGTTGACAAACAGAAAGGAGGCTAATACCAACAAAGTTTGTTAGGGAAATATCTTTTCAAAAATGCGGGCAAATAAAAAAAGGGTCAATTTTAGGGTTGCCGTCTCATTAATAGCAAAAGTTGCAAGTTGATTGTCTGTGTAATCTGAGGCTAAAATTAACTTGGGATAGAGATAAATAAGCACTTCGAGACAAAGTCTGATTGATATAGAAGTATAGAACTTAAATACAACTAATCTTCAAAATTGACATTTTTCAAACATGAACCGAAATTAAATTGCTCTCGTCAAATTGAAGCATTTCGCAATGCATATTTGAATTTACTGGACCATTAAGTGCCACCAAATTTTCATATTTTCTAAATTAACGTTGGTTGGCAATTGATATTTGATTGAATGAATGATGAATTACAGTAATGAAAGTGACATAGTTATTTTGTAAAATACATTTCAAGTTCAACACGAATTCTCAACTGACACATTTATGTCTAAATGGGTAAGAGGATGAGAATTTTGGTCCCATTAAATTTCAACATATAGCAACTATAGTCCATATCTTGTCATATGCTAATGAAAAGAAGTGGATTGTTGATACAATAATCTCTAATATATACTCCTTCGGTCTAATTGTGAGATATTTTTTTTCGGCACAAGTTTTTAGGAGTGAAAAAAAGTAGTGAAAAAATAGAAGAGGGGATGAAGTAAGAGAGAGATAAAGTGTTGCTTTATGCCATAAAAGGAAATGTATGTCTCACTGTGATATGACCTAAAAAGAAATACACTTCACTTATAATGGAACAGAGGAAGTACTCCATAAGGTACAAATTTGCCATTAGTATTAACCATTGATGTAAATGTTTCTCAGAATTCATAGTTTATCTGATAATTTTCTTTCTTAAGAGCATTCCCAGTGCTCTCCCTAAAAACTCCCTTATTTCTCCCTAACTCCTGCCACATCAGCGCCACATCAGCACCAAATTTATCCTCAGTTTTTAGCCAACTTTTAGCCAACTGCTCCAATGGTTTCTCCCTTATTTCTCCCTTATTTTTCCCTAACTCAACATTTCATTTTTACATCATCACTAATATTGTTTAATTTTCCCTACAAATGTGTTTAATAAATAGATTTATAATGAACAATTCATCGTTGTATTAATCATTGCAAAATATAATACAACGAGAAAAAAAAAACTACAAATAAAAAACCATAAAAAACCATAAAAAACAAAGATTTAAAAAACTAAGAGGGAGGGGCATCCGGCGGGAGGCCCATCAGGATCTTCGAATTTTGGATGGTCGACAGATTGGCGACATTGGCAGAGAGCGTGGCTTGTTGTATGAACTGGGGTTCCGACTGGGCATCCGACGATGCGCCCTTCCCCTTCCGCCTCCCCTTCGCCTTCTTCGCTCCCACAGGGCGCTCGTGCGGACCATCCCCAGTCAAGTCGATGGGGGACGCGCTCCCCTCGCTCTCCGCACCGCTAAGTCGCGAGCGCACCGATTTCCGGTGCAGCGCGCTGTGCATCCCGTCCGGAATTTGGGGAGATCCTTCAGTCCTATCATAGATGTTCCAATACCAAAGCCTTCGACAAGAACTGGCCACTATACCTCTGGATGGCCTCATATCGGACCATGTGCTCGTTCTGGCCACTCGTCATGTTCGTCATCAAGTTAGAATATATACCGTTGAAATGGCCGCAGTCCCTCATGAGGCGCTCCCAATGCCGGCGGATCGCCTCGCTGCCATGGTCCTTCATCGAGGCAGTCTTTTGCTCGTGTACTTCTCCGCCGCAACCCGCTCCCAGTAACATGATCTCCGGCCTGGTAGTTGCTGCGCTTCCGCGTTCTGCGTCGTGTCCGCCCAGCCAGGTTGGCTATCGGACTCTTCCAGAGTGTAAGTAGTCCTTACCCGCTTCGGCTTCTCATCGGAAGCCGTATCAGTCGCAGCCGTCGACTCCGCGCCGGCGCCTTCCCCTTCCCGCTTCCGGGAAGGCGGCTCGGTGGGCGTTTCTTCCACCTCGTAGTCGTCCGTGTTGAGTGTCGGATCCGTTGTGTACGTCGCGGCCTGAGATCCTTCGTCGCCTGGGGTTGATCCAGGGGTGTCGAACAACGATGTGACTATCTGGAGGCGATACACATCGTCGGCCGGAGAGGGCATGCCGAGGGCAGACTGGAAGTACGGAGAAAGTCTGCGCACCGGAGGAGTCTGCAATGGGGACGGACCCGCATATGGATATTGGCCGGGAGGAGAACCTTTCGACAACAACGAGTTCATCCACTGCTGATTTGTTTCATCAGTGGGGTTGGGAATTTGCGGACTCGGCTCTTTGCCCTTACATTTTCGGGAATTTTTCCTACTTGAACTCATAATTTTGAAGATTGAAGATTAAAGATTGAGATAATGAGATTGAAAAATTGAGAGAATGAAGATTGTGTGTGATGAATGGAGGAGGAGGAGGAGGAATTATATATAGGTTTGGAATTATAGCCATCTGAAAAAGAAAAAAAAACGCCGATTTATCGCCGAATCGCGCCTACAGTGGGCGCCGATGATTCGGCGATAACTCGGCGATGCAGCGGGAGTCGGCGTTAATTCGGTAGAATTAACGCCGAAAAACCGCCGAAACACTCCCAATGGTCGGCGATAACTCGGCGAAAAATCGCCGAGTGTTATCGCCGGACCATTGGGAATGCTCTAAACACGTATTGAGATTGCCAGGAATGTTTGGTGTATGATTTATGAATTGATGCAATATTATCAATAGGGTGAGTGAAACTAAGAAATGTATTATGGTCCTTGTCACCTCTCTAATATTGATGCCTTCAGATTTCTCTCTACAAATTTGATATTTATTAAAATTTTAAGAGAAGGAAGAAATTACAAAGTGAGACGTGGCATGTGGAATTTGAGTTTAGAGAAAAAAAAATGTTGTGGAATCTCAATCTGTCTCTGTTTTAAACCTCGCTGCAAATTTGAGATTAAAAAAAACTGTGCAGATGTATTTTTGACTCAATATTACTGGAGAATTAGATCTGTCAAGAAATAAGAAATAACTTCAAAATGTAAAAGGAATTAAAAAATACTTTCACAATCCCACTTTAGGAGTCCCGGTTTACCATTTTTGGGTGTTCCACTTTAGGAGTCTCGATTGAAATATTCCATAAATGGTAATAGGCCCTACATTCCACTACCCTTTTTCCTGCTCACATTTTATTATAAAACTAATATATAAAAGTAGAACTCACATTCAACTATATATTTTCATCAACTTTTCTTTATATTCTTAAAACTCGTGCCGAACTCAAATGAGACTCTTAAAGTGGGATGGATAGAGTAATAAATATTACTCCATCCGTCCCCCAAAGTTTGTCTCAGTTTGATCCGGCACGGATTTTAAGAAATTGTTTGATTTTGTATTAAGTGGATGTGTGTAGTGGAATGAGGGTCCCATGTTGAGGATATTGTGAGTGTATTTAATGTGTATTTTTGGAAAGATTCCAATAAGGAAAAACTTTGTGGGACGGACGAAAATGGTAAAATGGGACAAATTTTATGAAACGTAGGGAGTATATCCATATCAGAAAACTGAAAAAGTAGAAAGAGAAACGGAAAAGAAAAATTAATGAAAGAAAGGGGTGCTCACAATGGAGCTCATTTTGAAGACTTAGCAAAGCAATCCTCTAATTTTGAATTACAAACTTCTTCCATCCTTGAAATATATAGAAAAATTTTAGTCGAAACAGATTTTAATATACAAATGATTAGAGTAAGTTAGTAGAGAATGGATCCAACCTAGAGAGAATAAAGTTTTCTAAAATAGCATAAGGTTTCTATTTTTAAAGTATAAGTTTAGTTCATCCTTAAAAGTTTGAACTGAAAAATAGATTTGATAATTCAATTCTTTTATCATAAATTCAAATCATTAAAAAACAAAATTCGCAACACTTTTATGACTCTAATTGATCATTTTCTTTAATTGATCATTCGCAACACTTTTTTTATGACTCTAATTCGCAACACTTTTATATAAAAATGACAAATTAGTTACATTCTAGCTAGGTTTAGTGAAATCAGTAGTTATCTTGGAACTTAATTACAGTCGATCAAAAATTGCCCCCTCGCAAATGGTGTAAGATAATGCAAGATTAACACCCTCAAATCATAGTAGTGCCAAATATATACTCCCATTTCTTAAAAATAATTTTTTTTAAAATGGCGTACACATTTAATGTAAAATTAGAAAAATAATAGAATGAAAAATGGATCTCAAAATATTTTTTAAATAACATTTTTTTTATTTTTTATAGATGGATTAAAAAGAAAAAAGAAATTCTATTTTTAGGAGGTGGAAGTGGCACTCTCGTTATATGTTCGACGTGACATGATAAATATCTAGTAACCAGCAAATATTGAGCACAGGATTGGTCGGTCGGTTTTGGCGACTACAACGAAAAATGAAAAGTATTCTAGAGGATATATATTTTTCTCGAAATGTCTTGATTTAATATCTAAGATTGATTATAAGTTGGGTCAACCACAATGATGTTGGAAATATGGTGACAATATCTCTAGCTAGGATGATGTCATCCAAAATAGATGGAACTGGAAAACGGGCTGAGTGAATGACGACGCAAGATTTATTGAATAAACAAACACGAAAAAGGAAAAAGAAACGTTAAAATAGAAATGGAATAATTTCTTCAGCTTCCAAACATGTTTATTGATTTATAAGTGTGCAAGTTTGTAGTGAGAATACATTCATTTTTGTATGTGGTCTAATGAGAAATGGATTAAATTTAAGTAACCTAAAATGAGTTTCTAATTTTAGCCGTTGCATATTAGTTAGTTCCAATTTTCATCTTACAAGATCTAGTGTATTTTCTTTTGAGTCTAGCCATTTGTTATTTATTTGTAATGGATGATAATCATGCTCTGGATTTTAAGATTGTTATATCTACATAAATAGTACCTAATCTTTCACTTTCGCATATAAATGGTATTTGATCTTTATATATCACTTTTTTTTTACTTATTAATCACATTTTTAGTATCCGATAAGATTTTCATCCCAAAATGCCCTCTAAACAAATGCATTTTTCCATTTGTGTCATGAAGGATATTTTGGACATAAATAAAACTAGTACCAAAGTGATATTATAATATTTTCTTTCATTCTCCTCACTCTTTATACTATTATTATTAATCAATATTAATAATATTAATTTAATATTATAAATTAATAATTTGTTTATTTTTTAATATCATTCAAATATATTTAAATATAATTATAGTTATAATTATATTTAATTATTATAATAATATTGTTGTTATAATAGAAATACTAGTACTAATTAATAAATAATTATAGTATTATTGTTTAAATTATGAATCGTATAATATTATATAATAATAACAATTATTATTATTATTTATATTAAATTAATAATTAATCAATATATTCTTAATAAAAATTTAAAATTGTGAATTGTAATATAAAGAGTTGAATATATTTAGTTAGGTGTTTCAACCTTAAAATGAGTATAAAATAATTTATTAAAAAATATTCAATTGATTTAATTACTTTAAATAATTAATTTAATTAGGTGTTTTGTTCTTGATTTATATTATTAATACAATTAGATGTACCTATAAAACAGTACAAAGAAAGAAAGAAAAAAAGAAAAGAGAAAACATAAACTAAGGAAAAAAAAGAAAGAAGAAAGGAAGATAAAGAGTAAAGGCCAAATGTGGTCCCTAACATATGGCCGTTTTATCAATTTGGTCCTTAACATTATCTTTTTTATTATTTGGTCCCTTACAAATAAACTCGGACCCGAATCGGTCCTCACTTAACAGAACCGTCAAAAAATAGACGGTGATTGCAATTTGACTATATTAAATTACTAATGGTAATTAATTATACCTAATTATAATTCTTTTCCTATTAGCAAAATTGGAAAAAAGATATTATCAGTTGCAAAATGAAATGAATAATTTATAATTTAATAGGAATTAAGAATTATAATTAGGTATAATTAATTACCATTAGTAATTTAATATAGTCAAATTACAATCACCGTCTATTTTTTGACGGTTCTGTTAAGTGAGAACCGATTCGGGTCCGAGTTTATTTGTGAGGGACCAAATAATGAAAATGATAATGTTAAAGACCAAATTGATAAAACGGCCATATGTTAGGGACCACATTTGGCCTTTACTCGAAGATAAAATACTAAAAAGAAAGAAGAAAATGAAGAAAAAAGAAAGAAGAAGAACTAAAGAAGAAAAAAAGAAATAAGGAAGGAAGAAAAAAAAATCACATCTTCGGTACTATTTAATTGAAATTTCCAAAAATATCCTCCATAACAAAAAAATCACATGTTTGGTACCCAGAGTTATTTTTATCATGAGGTACCAAAAACGATATAAAATAAAGATCATGTACCATTTATGTGCGAAAGTGAAAGATCGGGTACCATTTATGTAGTTCACTCTATATATAATATCATTTTTTGATATTGTTATACAATTTCAAAAAAAAAAAAGTTTTCCAGTTCAAATCACTTTTCCTTATTCGGTTTTTTATATTTATTTTTTAAAAAAATCGGTTTTGATTCGGTTTCAATTTTAAGAAAAAATTCAGTTTTACAACTCAGTTCGATTTTGACATAAAAACTGTACAATTAATGATTTAAAGTCAATCCATCGAAATTGGTGGATCAGTCTAGAATTTGATTTTGGTAACATGATACTCCCTCCGTCCCCGATTAAAAGTTACACTTTTCCATTTCGGTCTGTCCCCAATTAAGAGTCACACTTTTCCATTTCGGTATGTCCCCAATTAAGAGTCACACTTCATTTTTACCATAAATATTAAGTAGGTCTCACATTCCATTAACTCAATTCACTCACATTTTATTATAAAACTAATATAAAAAAATGGGTTTCACAATCCACTAACTTTTTCAACCAACTTTTCTTTACATTTCTTAAAACTCATGCCCGATCAAAATGTAACTCTTAATCGAGGACGGAGGGAGTATTACGCATGGTACATTGGTACTTATCAAATAACGAAAAGAATTCACATTTCCTAATATATAGATGAACAAGCCCAAATTGCTCATGGCGTCAATAAAATATTAATGAGTAGTTTATTTTTCCTCATAATAATAACCCATTTTAAGATGAATTTGTGTCCAATTAATTGTGGTAATTTGTCACTCGATCGAAGTATCTATTCTTGGGGAGAAACAAAATATACTCCATTTAGATTCCAATTAAGTTTTCGCCAGCTTGTTAGTTGCCAATTTCGATCATTTGATTGGCTCGTATATTCAGAATTTTCTACAACGTATAATTATTAAAGAAAGATCTAATTGCTGGAGAAAATTAAAAGGAGGGTCAATGGTCTAAAAATTCATACTATTATAGACAAATGTAGAAGATTAGTGATTAGTGAATATGAAATGGGAGTTGAAACATAAATTAGGAGACTTTGAATAATATGAAGTAAGAGTAGGACGCCAACTGAGTGGTCGTTTGATGACACTGAAGGCTTGTGACAATGATTGTCGTTTATTATATGTTTTTACATACTCCGATCGATTTTCTTGTTCTCTTGTACTTTATTAATTGCATATTAAAACGCATATTGTTCACAAATATAACTATTTTCTGAAGGATGGAGTATATCCTAATTAAATTCATATCTTGTCATAGTCAAAATATGTGAAATTCATTATAATTTATAAAATACATAACTGAAAAAAAATTGTTAACTCATATATCTTGGTCTTCAAGTTGTATCATGAAAATGATTTAAAATATGCGTTTTTATTATATTTTTGTTAATTTATTTATCTTTTCTAGCTAAATATATTTATTATTGTCAGAATTTATAAAATTTGTTCAATATATCATTTACACTAAATAAGTATAGTAGGAGTATATACTTTTCTACACTGCATGATGTTAATACTAAACTTTGAGTACATATTCCATATAAGAAAAAAATTTCCATTGAAAAAAAATTCCATTGCAAGCCATCCCAAGACATCCTTTCGGCGATGTTTCGTTATCTAGTGTATACAACGTACTAGTATTACTCAGTGAAAAACAAATACTAGTGGATGTAATTGAATGCAAATTCTAAATATTATACAAACTTCAAACTATAATCTGGACCGTTAGAAATCTGATCTGGACCGTTAGAAAATGTCAATAGATGACAAAATAATATCAACAAAAAATGTCAACACAATGTTAACGGTTAATATTGTGTTGACATTGTGTTGACATTTTTTGTTGCTATCATCTGTTAATATTTTCTAATGGTCCAGATCATAGTTTAAAGTTTGTACAATATTTAGATAAATAAATAAGTTGATTATTTACCTACATGTGTGTGTGAGAGAGAGAGAGAGAACCCAAATATCGAACCGAAAGCAGGAAAAAATTTCGGAAATGCAATAAGAACAAAAGAGAAGAATGCTACTGTTATTGTCATGCATCATGTAGTATATATATTTATATTTATATTTATATATAGATAGAGACAGAGAGAGAGAGTGCTCACGGGAGTCTCTTGAGTCTTGACCATGCAGTTCCCCACCACCCCCCTTCCCCACCCCACCCCACACTCATACAGTAGAGTCCAACCTCATCCCCAGCCTAACCTCCATAAGCATGCTTTTGCCTAGAAAAAATTCTTACCTTTCTCCATCACCACCACCCCTATTAATCCCCTATATTTAGCCACTAAATGCACAATATATACCTATTATATGCTCATTAATCCACTTTAATTATCTCCATTAATTAGATGTGTAATTATTCAATCTTACAGTAATCCAACTAATTTATCTCCAAGACCATCCACATAATTTGTGTTTAGCTAACCTCAGAACCACTACTAGTCTACTAAACTCATATTAATTATATTAAAGTCATGGACTAATCCAATAGTCAAAATTGTTATGTATACATATGCATGTATCAATATAAAATTACATCATTATAGTTTAATCATGATACAGTCATTTTAATTAAAATTAATTTTAGAAGATATATAAGTTGTTAATGGGCAGAAGAGTTATAGTTTATGTAGAGATAAGATATAAGATGTTTGTTCATTTCCCATTTTGAATTAACTTGTGTAACATCAACGATTAGGCCCACCGACTCTATTAACTGATCAAGAATTCAAGGATTTAGATGACATAAGAAGATCTTAATTGAAGGTCTAAAAAAATATTTGGAATTTGGATGATAACTAGAGATTCAAATAAGATTATTTATATAGTGAGTGAAAATGTTAGCTGTAACGAACCACTTGCATCTTATAATCCCACTTTTATTTTTTAAATTCAAATTATTTTTGAACAAATTAAAATAAATGAATTCCAACATATTTTTTGAGGAACAAATTATTCAATTAATTTTAATAATTAATGGCATCACGCATCCGTGTCTGCAATTCTTAACCATTTAAATAAATTTAAATAACATACTGGGCATTTATTTGTCTACTATGGTTTAAAATTTCAAGGTGCATGAATTGCGCAACTACATGGGAACTTCTATACTACTATTAATCACGAATCATTTTCCCTACTCATATTATATTTTAAGTACTAATATTATCACTAAGGTGACACTCTATAACTCTTCACTGTCAATACAAACAACCATTTTTACAAAAACTCGTGTTACTTAGATATATGAAATCATAGTAGACAAATAAATGCCTAGTTTGTTATCATTTAAATTTATTTAAACAGTTAAGAATTACAGACACGAATGCGTGATGTCATTAATTATTGGAATTAAAAGAATAATCGAAAACAGCAGTACCACTTGATCACTTATTACTTGACCCCAAAATATGAAGAAAAAAAATTGAAAAGTAAGAAAATTAATTGTGGAATTAAGGAGGATCCAAACTCACCGCAAATGTGAGACTTGGCCACCCTGTCCTTTGTTTGTGATGTCCCTTTCTCATCTTAAACACCTTAATTAATTACATCATGTAGGCCCTCCATAGTTATGTAGATCTTTCTATTAATTCTTTCCCCTCTCCCCATTTTCTTCTTCCCTAGCTAGAGAAATTAAGAGAGAGAGAAGGATAACTACCAATTCTTGGAATCCTATAAAATTTCACTCTCTTATCCCTCTTAACCCTTGAAAGACCAACACCTCAAATAAGACAATTTTGCACAATCCAGTTGTGTGTGATTGTACTATAACCCCGTGTGTGTGTTCACGCTTAAAACAAGAAACACACACAAATATATGATATGTGTATGTATCCATCATCAAGCAAATTAAGCGATTGATGATTTCGGATGCACTAGCTAGCTAGTTTAATTATTGATTCCGATTGTTGTTGTGAGGGTTTTATGGCCATTGGTGCCGCAGGCATGAACAATCAACAAGACAAGCAAGACGAGCACGAAAACGACGTCGTGATGCCCGGCTTCCGCTTCCACCCCACCGAGGAAGAGCTCGTCGAATTCTACCTCCGGAGGAAGGTGGAGGGCAAGAAATTCAACGTCGAGCTCATCACTTTTCTAGACCTCTACCGCTACGACCCTTGGGAACTCCCAGGTAAATACATATATATCTATTTTGATTTATTTGAGATGGAAATTAGTTATCGACTGGGTTCTTGTACGGACGATATGCCAGCTCTGGCGGCTATAGGGGAGAAAGAGTGGTACTTCTACGTCCCGAGAGATCGGAAGTACAGGAACGGCGATCGGCCCAACCGCGTGACCACATCCGGGTACTGGAAGGCCACGGGCGCAGATCGGATGATCCGGAGCGAGAATCTCCGGTCCATCGGCCTCAAGAAAACCCTCGTTTTCTACTCCGGCAAAGCCCCCAAAGGCATCCGTACTAGCTGGATCATGAACGAATACCGCCTCCCTCATCTCGACACTCAGCGTCTACAAAAGGAGGTTTTTCCATTCAAACATTTTCAGAATTAATTGATGTAAAAAAACTCACGAGATCTTCGTGAATCTCATTTAATTTTTCAAATTTTCAATTTCATAGGCGGAAATTTCCCTCTGCCGTGTGTACAAAAGGGCGGGAGTGGAGGACCACCCGTCCCTGCCGCGGATCCTCCCTACCAAGGCAGCGTCTTCGTCGAGAGGATCGCAGCAGGCGCGGAAGCAGCAGGAGACGGCGTCGAGGGGGATTTTCCAGCAAACCGACGGGAAATTGAGCGAATTATCGAGCCCCACGAGCAGCACGGACATCGGAACCTCCCTCGCCCTCTCGCACCGGACCTCCTACGCCATCGATCCACTGGCCCCGGAACAGTCCAAGCAGCCGATCTTTGTCAATCCCAACGCCATCGATGATCTCCACAAACTCGTCCATAACTACTCGTCGTCATCTCAGCAATCTGCATCGGCCATCGGCAACGAGAGCCAGCTTCATCTCTACAACACTCCTCCGGCTAATGCGCCCAATCTGCTATCGCAGTTCACGGCCTTGCAGCCGCAGACGGCGGCGTACTCGGATAGACTGTGGGAGTGGGGGGGTGCGATATCGGAGGCGGGGAAGGACTACAGCAATCTTTTCAAGTAAATTTCATTGTTTGTATGTTGATTTTATGTTGATTTACTTCTTCGTTGCATACTTTGGTGAAAGATTTACTAAATAAGGAGTAATTTGGTTTTTATAGTTAGGGTTTTGGACTATTGTTCCAAATTTCAATTGTTTTTGGAAATCCAATTATATATAGGTTCTTAATTTTTTCCACTACTTGCTAGTTGCTACCTAGTTAATATCCTCCCATGATGAATGTGATTTATTTAAATTAAATGATGAAAAATAGGAGAAATTAAGAAATGAAAAATATGTATGGAGCGGAGATGAGGAGGCATGGGAATGATAATGTGATGATTGATTAGTTACAGGCAAATGATGACTTGCAGACGACTGCTCAGAGACAAAGGTAGTACAAAAACAAGTGTTAGGCAAAAATGTTGGACCCCAATTTCTTCACAAGACAAAATTATGCTGTCGGAATTCCGCAGTATTTGATTTTTGATAGGTCAACATTTTTGGAGTAACAAACCCATTATCTCTCTTCCAGTAAAAACAAGCCTATGCCAAATATTTCCGCATCAGTTTTAGCATATATTCACAGAAGTAGTTAGCCGCCACTGCTAACAATTCTTTTGTCATCAAATCTAGCTTGCATCACTCACTCAGTAAGCAGCAGCTTCAATTCAATCTAACCCACTATTTTTTATTGTTGTGTTTTAAGCTTGAGTTATCTCTTCTAGTAATTGTTAAACAAGGTAGAGAAAGTATAGGCAAAGTTAATGTGATGTTGAGAAATATCGCCAGAAAGCAGAACTGGTCAACTGCATATGTATATTTTGTGTACATTATCCATGCATAGTGCTTGCTAATCAATAAATTAACGCAATATATAACGGAACCTGAAATATTACATCAGTAATATTTTTATAATTAACGAGACGCTAGATGAGGACGAGTCACAACGCCTTGAAATCGTTGAAGAATTGTCTCATTGTCAACCAAATTCATGAATAAAATTAGTACGTACTATAATACTCTTCCAGTCATTAGCTTTCAAGTTTCAACAGATGATATAAATTGATAAATTTGTTGAAGTTTATAGTGATCAAACTTTGATGCCATAAAAAGTATATTATATTATATAAATAAAGTAAATCAAAAATTGAAAATAATATAATGAACTTTCTATTTTGAAGAAGCTTCTCCTTTCTATTTTTCAATAAATACATATAAAGGGTCACGTTAGGTTGAGATTATTTAGCTTAATTGAGAAATGAGATGCAATATCAACCACTAATCCACAAGACTAACGAAATGTCAACAGCTATCACATTATATCAACACGGGGGTATAATTGTCATTTCATTAATAATGTAGCGGAACAAAATAAAATTGTACTATTTGAATTCATTTTCTAAAACCCTCTCTAAAACTATCGCTGCAAAATCTGCCGATCTTCATACAATTCTGCATTCAATTTTGCAAATCTTCAAAATTCAAACGTAGACCTTCAAACACCAGTTATCTACAATGGCGATCGAAAAGCAAAATCGAAGAGAATCGGCTGAAGCGCCGATTATAGCTGAATCGACATTCAAAATCGGTGGTGGTTGAAGCGACTTCTTCAGGTTGATGAATTTTCAAAATCGACATTCAAAATCGTCGTTCATCCGAAAATTAATGAATTTTCGAACAACAAACGACTAATTCGACGGAGTTTGGTTGAATCTGAAGTTTTTAGGTTGATTTTATCGACTTTGATTATGTTTTAATGCTTTATTTGTTGATCTCCAATCAAATTTGTTCCTAATCAATTTTTTTTTTTTTTTTTCTTTTTCATTTTTAGGTTCGAGTACACTTCATAATCAAAGCCTAAGGTGTTATCTGATGGATTCTTCATCCTATTCAGAGTCGACGTCGACGAATGTTGAAGGTATTTTGGTTTGATTTTCATTAACATGACTTTTTTGTACTTTGTTGGTGAATTATACACTGTTAACATAAATGCAGATTTGTTGACATTCTATGTAGAATTTATTGATATCATGTATACTCTCTGTTGCTATGATGATAATTTCTTGTTGACATAAATGCAAATATGTTGATATTTGAATTGATGTTCTGTTGACATAAATGCAAATTTGTTGACATGGTGTATGTTACCTGTTAAATATTCTATGTAGCTATACTCTTTGTTAACATTTTGTTGACACACAAAAGAGTCGTATCCAAAATGCACCGCCCGGATGAAGAGCCTCTGTTGTGGTGTTTGTGGGTGGAGGAAGGGGTTATGGATAGGGTTGAGAGTCCATGGTAGGATATGTGAGATGTTGGTGCTGCATATTTTTAGATTTTGATTCTGGATTTTTGGAATCCTTTCCTTTATGTTGTCAGTTAAGAGATGCTAGTTGACATATTTGGATCTTAGTTTATATGTTGTTGTGTTGACACTATGCTAGTTGATATGTTGTCAGTTAAGATATGCTAGTTGATATGCTGGTGTATATTTTAAGACGTAGTGTTGAGATTTTGATTCTGGATTTTGGAAACCCTTTATGTTGTCAGTTAAGATATGCTAGTTGACATTATCTATTTCAGCTTGTTGACATATTTTCTCATTATGTTGTAGGACCTGTTATTCCAATTTGCAAAGTTGAGTTGGGCCTTATGAAGGTCAAAAATTTTCTTCACTTGAGGGGGGAATTTCCTTTTATGAAAAGTATGCTCAGGAGGCTTGTTTTGATTGTCGAAGATTTGGAAATAGGTCTAGTGGTGGTGGTGGTGTTTTTCAGTATGTTGTTTGCAACAGACAAGGTTTTCATACAGTTGATCCGTTGGATGTCGATACAAGTATATCTGAGGAAGGGAATGTTTCATATGATGATGAAGTAACTTCAAAGAAGAAACGCAGACGTGGCACAAAAGAGAGTTGCAGAATCACTGGAGAAGCTAATGGATGCCACGAGGGAAGAGCTGCCGGACACCATGGCTGTCGTTCTATTATCTGGGATGGAGATCAGCGACTTGACAATGGAGCTGAGTGACAATGGTTCCGATTGGAAACTCTTCTGCTTCAAATCTCGCGAGCTTGTGGAGGTGACGAAATCGTCCAAGGATCTAAGGCACAGTGTGCCGGCGTGTTGGAGTTGGAGGTGGATCAGAGCGGTGGACCTATGATACAGAACACGGCGATGGAGCTGTACAGGAGAGGATGAATCTGCGAAAATCAATATCACAAGTTGTTGACAAGCTGTTGACATTTTGTTATAAGTTGTTGATATTTTGATATGGAGGCTATTGACATGTGTTGTATGATCATGATGCCAAAACTTAAAATCATACGATAGATGTCAATAGAGAGCAAAATCAAATATAAACAACTAATAAGAAAATGTCAATAACTTGTAGTATATGTTAACAACTAAAAAACAACTCTGATAGTTGTTGACATGGCTTGTACGTGTAGTTGACATGACTTATAATTATTGCTGACATGTTTTATATGTGTAGTTGACATAGTATGTAACATATTTGACATGGCTTGTACGTGTAGTCGACACGATATGTACCGTAGTTGACATGACTTGTATGTGCCGTTGACACGATATGCACCATAGTTGATATAATTATATTGGTTGTTGACATGTCTAGTATATATAGTTGACATGATTTTTAATTGTAATTAACCTTAAAAACATGAAGTGTAATTGTAATTACCCCTCCAGGCAGGACTGGGGCAGCCTGGATCCTGGACGACCTCATCGGCGAGGAGAACGGAAGCAAACCCGACTCCAACTTGTATTGAAATGTTAAAATCTTATAACCAAACTTGTATTGAAATGTTAAAAACTTATAATCAAATGTCAACAGCTTGTATAAAGTGTGTACAACTCAGAAAACAAATCTTAAAATTAAAAAAGAAAATCATATGATAGATGTCAATAGAGAGCAAAATCAAATATCAACAACTAATAAGAAAATGTCAATAACTTGTAGTATATGTTAACAACTAAAAAAAAACTCTGATTATTGTTGACATGGATTGTACATGTAGTTGACATGGCTTATAATTGTTGTTGACATGTTTTCTATGTGTAGTTGACATGGCTTGTACGTGTAGTTGACATGTCAACAACATTTCTCATAAAATTTATGTCAACGACCTACATAATTCATGTCAACAACAAACGTTATTTATGTCAACGAGCTATATAATTCATGTCAACAACTTGTAGTTGACATTATATGTGTATAGTTGAGGGTTTAGGGTTTAATTTACATGAATTGTATATGTAGTTGACATTATATGTGTGTAGTTGACATGAATTGTATATGTAGTTGACATAAATTATATATGTAGTTGACATTAAAAAAGAGATATAGTTAAATCTTGATCTAACTCTTAGCAACTAGTAATTCCCAACTGAGGAATATCATCAAACACCTAGAGTTCATTATGATTAAGCTTGATTCCCCAATCTAGCTCACATCCAACACAATTTCAACAATTTTTTCAATCAATAAATGACAAAATTGACAATAATCAAATGTTCAACAAGCATATGAGTAAATCATAAATACATAACTCAATTCAAAATATCAGCAAATTTGATTTGGTCCAAAAATTCAAAAAAATTTCTAATCACTAAATGATAAATCAAAAGCTCATCAACTACCGATTGCAGCTAGAAAATCATAAAAAACACAATCTAATTTCAGAAATTAGCTAAATGGATCTGATTTGAGAGCTGCTGATACTGATAAATTGCTACTGGTCGATCCTCAATCACACCGACAAACCGACGTGGCTCCTCCCTCCCACTGTCGCTGCCGCCGACCGAGCCACCTCCGCCTCCAGAAGCCACAGCATAGCCGAGAAATGCCGCAGAGACAGAATCAACGCTCATCTCTCCACTCTCCGCAAACTCATCCCCAAATCCGAAAATGTATTTTTCCCTCTCTCTCTCGAATCAAATCAAAATTTGGAAGTACCTAAAAACTCAATCATATGACTCAGTCTCTATCTCATGTGTAACTGTGAAGGTCTTCTTTCTAGAATCAGAAACTTTAAAGACCTCGATGTCTCCAAAGTGGACATGCTAATCATCCGACAACTCTTATCAGCCACAGAAATCAATTCTTGTACCACTCTAAACATCCTATCCGTGTATACAGATGCCAATTGCTTCTCAAATGCTAAATCAGTGGCATATTTTGGAGAGATTATAGAATCATAATAGTCAAGCCTTTCAGTTTGATTCATTTGAGCATCAATGGCAGTATTGTACCGAAGAGTGAAGTCAGCAAAATTAAACAACGATTTTGAATACCTCTTAAAAAACTGTTTTCAGATTCTGAAAAGAGTGAATTACATTTTTAGGTCCTATACTTACAACGACGAACATTTGCGGTCCCTATACTTGCAAAATATCATTTGCAGTCCCTATACTATACCAATTGCTCGTTTTAGGTGCTTTTTCACTTTTTGACCAAATTTTCGTACAAAAATGCCCCCAAAAGACTAAAGAGCATTTTTATACACTCACTCTCCAAAAGTAGATACTACTTATTGGATATTTATGTTAGTTTGAGTACTTTAACTATGATTTATATTTTATTCGAATTATTTTTGTTTAGATTGTTATAGGATAAAAAATATGCATAATTTTAATCTTGGATTTTAACTTAATAAAAATCGATTTACTATAAAGAACATATTCTATTTTCTCAAACTAAAATGAATCAATTAAAATGATGATTTTAGGGGGGGGTGTTTAACATTTGAAAATTCTTTAGAAAATTTTAAAATATCGTGGCTTTTAAATATTTTAATATTTCAAAATATATTGCAATAGTTGTAATTAAAAATAATATTATATTGCTATTATTTCATTTTTATTGTCAACTAGGTTACTTCTTCCTGAAGAAGTCGGAAACCATTTTTAATCTCTAACTCTCTCAGATTCAACCTTTCTCATTCATTCAACAATATGACCATTTACTATTCTGGAGCAGAATTTTCGTAAGAGCTAAATATAATTTGTAAAAATTTAGAAAATTTTTGAAGAAGAAAAACTAAAAAAAAAATTGGGTAAGGTAAAAACTAAAAAGCCACACCCTTTATTTTTACTAGTTCCGCCCCTGTGGGTTGTGCACAATGACACTATAACCAATCCAAACAAAATTATTCGAATAAAACACAAATCATAGTTAAAGTACCCAAGCTAACATAAATATAAAAATAAGTAGTATTACCTACTTTTGGAGAATGAGTGTATAAAAATGTCTTTTAGGCTTTTGAGGGCATTTTTGTCAGAAAATGTGGTCAACATGTGAAAAAGCACCTGAAACGAGCAATTGGTATAGTATGAGAACCACAAATGATATTTTGCAAGTATAGGGACCGCAAATGTTCGTCGCTGAAAGTATAGACCCTAAAAATATAATTCACTCTTCTGAAAAAGATGTTGTTCTCATTAAAGAACTCATAGGAACATCTCTAAAGAACCCATATGAACCCATAGCACCACTAGACCTGTTTCCAAATCTTCGACAATCAAAACAAGCCTCTTGAGCATATTTTTCATAAAAGGAAATTCCCTCCTCGAGTAAAGAAATTTTTTGACCTTCATAAGGCCTCAACTCAGCCTTGCAAATTGGAATAGCAGATCCTACAACATAATGGGAAAATATGTCAACAAGTTGAAACAGATAATGTCAACTAGCATATCTTAACTGACCCACACCAGAATCCAAAATCAAAATCTCAAAATATGCAGTACCAACACACCAGCACCAACATCTCAGACATCCTATCATGGACTCTCAACCCTATTCATAACCCCTTCCTCCACCAACAAACACCACAGCAGGGGCTCTTCAGCCAGGGCAGGGTGCATTTTGCATACAACTATTTTGTATGTCAACAAAATGTCAACAAAGAGTGCAGTTACATAGAATATTTAACTGATAACATACATCATGTCAACAGATTTGCATTTATATCAACAAAACATCAATTCAAATATCAACAGCTGTGCATTTATGTCAACAGAGTATAATTCACCAACATAGCACAAAAAAGTCATGTTAATGAAAACCAAACCAAATTACCTTCACCATTCATCGACGTCGACTTGGAATAAGATAAAGAATCCATCAGATAACACCTTATGTATTGATTACGAAGTGAACTCGAAGCTAAAGATGAAAAAGCAAAAAAAAAAAAACTGATTTGGAACAAATTTGACTGGGCATCAACAAATAAAGTATAAAAACAAAATCAAAGTCAATAAAATCAACCTAAAAACTTCAGATTCAACCAAAATCCGTCGAGTTAGTCATCTATTTTTCGAAAATTTATCAATTTTCGGATGAATGCTGAGGAATCGTTGAAATCCGAGAGAAATCTCACAGAAATTAGATCACAGAAATCGTTGGAATCGATTGAATCACAGAAATCACGATTGAATCACAAATCTAACTGAAATCGCTATTCAAACCCAAAGAACCTTAAATTAAAACACGAAATGATCATAATACCCTTTCATAATAAATTAATCTAAAATTATTTTTTATGTGGCAAAATCTGGACCGCTCATTTAATAAAAATGAATAGCTGATATTGCATCTCATTTCTCAATTAGCCTAAAAAATCTCAATTGATCACAGCCCTACATATATATACACATCACATTTATTGAGCTTTGCTTATAAACCTAAATTGTCTATAATGCAAAAACTCAACAATATTAAATGCAAATTAAACTTCTATATTTACAATGCCAAACTCAATAATATAAAATGCAATTTATGGAAATCCATCAATAGCTTCTTCAAATGTATATTGCATTTTAGTATTTACAGCATTGCATTTTTCATACCACGTAGCAGTACGAGATTGGAAGTACATTGTAACTTTAAAATTAATTATTTTTTAAGCACGTCCATATCACATACTGTAGTAAAGAAATAAGTATTGTGAGCCCATTATAAATTATTTATCTAATATCCATAAAAAAAATTGATCTAAAAGATCCTCGAAAGATAATATATTGAGAATAGGTTATTCCATTATAGGAGATGGAATTCAATTCATGATGATTGTATTCGGGCTATTTTTAGTTTAATTGTCATATTCATGCGAATGAATCAGGCTGTACTATTTGCTGTATATTAGACCATCATTTTCTTTAATTCACTGCTTAGTTACTTATTATAAATTTTATAATAACTGTAAATTAATCAAAATCATTTGAATTTGCAAACTCTACTGAGGAGGGCAACTAGTCCATCAATCTCATCTTCCAAACATATAAACATATCCACATCATATATAGACTAATGGCCCAATCAATTTAATCAATAAAGCAAGCCCAACATCAAAACAATTAATGGGCCTATCACGTCTTCTACAATAACTCCTCACTTCACTATCATAAACACGACGGAAACAGAGACCAGGGGTGGGCTCCCACCGGCCAAGCCCTTGTTGGAGCTATGTCTTGGCCAACTGTAGTCTGCCACCAGGGATAAGCCAGGAAATTTTACATGGTTGGGGAAAAAATACACATAAAGGTATTTTAAATGATTTTAAAAGGGGCATAAATAAGGATGTTTCAAAAAATTTTAAGCATAAATGAATATATTTTAGGTAGGGCATTTGCCTCATGTTGGGCTCATGTACATCGATACATCCGTCCCGGTCTGCCACTGAATAAACGGTCGTTTGGTACGTAGTATAAAGAATTATGTGCTAGTGATTTCTAAAATAGTTCATTTAAAATTGACATGGTGGTCCAACATCTCGTCCCTTAAATATGAAGTCAAGTGGTTGATCCCTACTCATATGAATGGAGCTAACCATTTGGCCTGTGTTCCCTATCGTTTGGTGCAGTGATTTCTAAAATAGTTCGTTTAAAATTGACGTGGTGGTCCAACATCCCTATCGTTTAGTGCAGTAACCGTTAAGACAATGCATTAGTATCTCGGCAAGTGATTAGGGCATCCACAATGGATGCCCTAGTGCATGCCCCAGTGAGAGCCCTAGTGGTTGCCACGTCAGCATGCCCTATCTTTCTGCAATGGTGGAGCCCTAGTGCATGCCCTATCTCTTATCCACTTTTCATTTCAATTTTAGTTTTAATTTTTTTTATGTTTACCATATAAATAGCAAAATTAGACTTCTAAATTAAAGAACTAGCAAAAAACATACATTACTTAATTTTTTTTTTAAAGTTACAAAAAAGAGGTACAATTTCAACGACCACTACGTGCCCAAACTTCTTCAATCATGTCGTTCATGAGATCAAGATGAGCATGTTGGTTGCGCATGCTCTCATGAGCTTGTAATCTCTCGTTGAGTCCATAGGGTAAACCTCGAACGACCGGCGGGGCTGCATGACCTGCGCTCGGAGCGGCTTCATCGTCGGACCACTGGCTAGCTGCACGGCCTTCGTCGTGAATAATCATGTTGTGCAAGATGATGCACGCGTACATGACATTGGCGATATGATGCCTGTACCAGGAACGAGCCGAGCCTTTCACTATTCCCCAACGCGCTTGAAGCACACCGAATCCTCGCTCCACGTCCTTCCGTGCAGACTCCTGCTTTGCCGCAAAAAACTCTCTCCTCGCACCCGTTGGACAGGAGATCGTCTTCAAGAAAACTGGCCATCTCGGGTAAATGCCGTCGGCTAAGTAGTACCCCATATGATGTTGTCGTCCGTTGGCAGTGAAGCTGATAACCGGACCGTTGCCATTGCATTGCTCGGTGAAGAGACTGGACGAGTTCAGCACATTGATGTCGTTGTTGGACCCCGCCACGCCAAAGTGAGCATGCCAAATCCAAAGACCGTGGTCAACGATTGCTTCAAGGATCATCGTCGGGTGGGTACCCTTATACCCACTAGTGAATTGGCCTCTCCACGCTGCAGGACAATTCTTCCACTCCCAGTGCATACAATCAATACTCCGTGCACCGTATCGTGCATCCGCAGCAGGTCCTGGCAGTCTTGGGCATTCGGCTTGCGCAAATATGTGGCGCCGAAGGCGTCAATAACGCCCGCACAAAAATTTACCAGACACTCCCGGCCAGTTGTATCCCCGACGTGAAGATACTCGTCAAACATGTCCGCCGTAGTGCCGTATGCCAACTGACGAAGCGCAATAGTGCACTTCGTCAGCGGGGATGGACCCTTTCTATGGGCCGCATCTTCCCGCCACTGGAAGTACTCGTCGCGCGCCTCCAACGTGTGAACAATCTGGAGAAACAGCTCTCGCCGCATCCTAAACCGTCGGCGAAAAACCGGCGCGCCCCACCGGGGATGTTCGGCGAAGTAGTCCTCGAACAGACGTTGATGAGCTAGGACATGCTCTCGACGGACGGATGTCCGTCGGCGGATGGGCCTCGGGACCTGCTCTTGGGCCTGCTGTTCGGCTTGCTCTTGCTCATGTATTGCACGAATACCGGCGAGAATCTGGTTCCCGAAAGCAAACATTGCGCGTTCCATAGACCGACCAATATCTTCCCCGGGAAACATTTTGGAAAAGTGAGTGAAAGAGATATTGCTATGGAGAGAGAGTTGAGAGAGATGTGTGAGAGTTGTGTGAAAAATGAGTGAAATGAAGGTATATTTATAGAATTGAAAAAGAAAAAAAAAAAAAAAAAATCAAAAACGCGTGCTCGGGCTCGGGCGTGATCGGGCGCGGCTCTGCAATGGGCGCCCGATCACGCGCCCGATCGATCGGGCTCGGGATCGGGCGCGACCGAGGTCTACAATGGATGCCCGACCGCGCCCGAGCCCGATCTCGGCCGATCGGGCGCGCGATCGGGCATCCATTGTGGATGCTCTTAGTCCTGAGAAATACATCGGGGAAAAAAAAGAAGTAGTCCAATGCTAACTGGGAATCCATTTTAAAAAACTAAAATATAAAGAAATTTAACTTAGAGTGACTAAAATAACCCAAGCAGTTCATATAGCCTACACGATTGAACTCTTATTAAATCTATTGAAAATCAACGAATTAAGGATCATTTTAGCATGCTTCTCATAATCGAAAAAGTTTGCACAGAAAATATAGATATACTCATAAATAGGTCTTTAAATCGAAATCAAAAATAGAAAATAAGTAGACATCCCAATTAGAGTGGGAAGTAATAAATATACCGTAGGTCTTTAAATTGAAATTTATGCAAAAGGAATCAAATATTGAATGTTGAATTTATATTTTCAATGGTGACTGACTCAGGACTCGAGAACTGGAGACGAAACACAAGGTTAAAATTTCAATAAATAAAAAAGAAAGGAACAAACAAGCCCTAGAGTCAAAAACGGAATCTCATTACTGCAAAATAGTGCGAAGGAGGGAAAAAGGGTGTTTTCCCATTTCAATAATTTCGTGTGGGATAATTGAGCAGTAATTATTGCCTTGTAATCCATTATTTACTAGGAAGAGCAGAGATGCTCGTTAATTAAGATCTGCAGATCTGCATTTGTAGACGAGATTGAATCACATCGTCGATGTGTATTGAGCTATGACGTCAGTTGAGCTGCGTGACGGCGGCGGGATTGATCCCCGGCCGAGCAACTTGCATTTGAAGAAGGAGCTGACGCAAATCAGAAAGGCGGCGAGGGTGCTACGAGACCCCGGAACCTCCTCATCATGGCGGTCTCCGCCGCTTGGTTCTGCGAGATCTCTCACCTACAAGAATGGTAATGCCGTTGCTTCTTCCTCTTCGCACATTTTGCAGCCACGATTGCTTGTAGGAAGTAGCGATACCTATATTAATAACAACAATAATAGTTATAGTAATGCTAGTGGTGGAGGCATTTCGAGAGCGGAAGAGGGTAGGAGGAAGGTGTATTTGTATAACTGGAGAAATCAGAAATCTGAGAGTGAGAGGAGTAGGCAGATTGATGGTGAGAGTGGTAAGGATGAGGGGTCCTCCTCTACTCGAGAAGGGAGTCTTGAGTCGGATAGCTTGAATGTTGGTGGGAATGATTCGAAAAGTGATGGTTATTTGAGTGATAGGTACGGTTCTTTGATGTCTAAATGTAGAGATTCTAACTTTACACCATCTATTAGGCGTACTATTAAGAAGAAAACGAAGAGGAGTAATTATTCTAGTGCTAGTTCTAGACATCAGAAGGAGGAGTTGCAAATGAGGATGATTTTAAGTAGATATGCTGAGAATGTAGCAGAATGCTCCCCTGGTGCAAGAATAAGGAGGGACGATTTGGCAACTTTGGCAGATCAGTTTGATGATAATGGTGATTATTGTAATTCCGAGGATTTAGGTAGAGATTCTGCAATATCACCTTTACTTGCTAGGATCAAGAATAAGCATTGGTCTTATTCACCCACAAAGTTGCTGAGGACGCATAGGAAGGAGGATGATTCTGTTTCGTATAGCACACCAGCATTGTCAACAAGCTCTTATAATAGATATGCTATTAGGAACCCAAGTACCGTTGAGTCGTGGGATGCCACCACTGGGTCATTGAATGGTGCTGATGATGAGGTGGACCAGTTGGATTTGCCTGGTCGTCAGGGCTGTGGAATACCTTGTTACTGGTCTAGAAGGTCGACACCAAAGTCTAGATATGGGAGTTCTTGTTCTCCTTCTCTTTCTGATGCTCTAAGAAGAAAAGGAAGCATCTTGTTTTGTGGAAGTCAGACCTCGTCCCATGGAAGACATAATCGCTTATCTTTGGCTTCCAGCAAGAGGAGACTCAGCTCCAAGACAGGAGGTCAAGGCCTCGTTCCTCTCCTTGGCAATGGTGCTGATAGCCATGGAAGATTATCCATGAGAAGCGGGAATAGTGATGATGAGCTCTCAACAAATTTCGCGGAGCTTGATTTAGAAGCCTTGAGCCGGTTGGATGGTAGGAGGTGGTCTTCAAGTTGTAGAAGTCCGGAAGGGCTTGAGTTAGTAGCTTTGAATGAGGAAGAGCATGAAGAAGGTTCTCCTGAGAATGTCAGAAGCCTGAGCCACAAATATAGGCCAATGTTTTTTGACGAAATAATTGGCCAAAATATAGTTATTCAGTCTCTTATGAGTGCGGTTTCAAGAGGGAGGATTGCTCCTGTTTATCTATTCCAAGGTGCTCGTGGAATTGGAAAAACTTCTGCGGCTAGAATCTTTGCTGCTGCTTTGAATTGCATTGCCACTGAAGAGAGTAAACCCTGTGGGATCTGCAGGGAATGTGCTGATTTCCTGTCTGGAAAGAGCAGGTATCTTGAAGAAGTTAATGGCTCCAATAAGAAGGGAATCGACCAACTGAAAAATCTGTTAAGAAATATATTGGCAGTTCATCCCTCGGCACTTCAACATTACAAGATTTTTGTCATTGACCAATGCCATTTACTGCCCTCAAGAACATGGCTGGCATTTCTTCGACTTCTTGATAAACCTTTGCCACACATTGTTTTTGTCCTCATTACAACTGATATTGAGAATGTACCTCGCACCATATTGACTCGGTGTCAGAAGCACATTTTCAACAAGATTAGCAATGGTGATATTGTTACTCGCCTAAAGAAGCTTTCAACTAATGAGAATTTAGATGTTGATCCAAATGCACTGGAGTTGATTGCTTCAAATGCAGATGGTTCACTACGAGATGCAGAAACAATGTTGGACCAGTTGAGTTTGTTTGGGAAACGAATCACTAAGTCCCTGGTGAATGAACTTGTAAGTTAACAAAACCATATTTAAATCTTTAGTTAAATCTTCGTTGCCCTGCCTTGTGACTCTGAACAGTCCTTTTTCTTTCCGACTTGCATTCAGAGGAATGGCTACTGTGTTTGTATTTTTCTTGCCCATTTAAATTTTTTAAAATAAACTTGCTCTTATTTAAATAATACTATAAGAGTTTGTATTGTTATCTGACTAATAAAAAAGTGCATGTGGACTATTTTCACACAAAAAACGAAAGAAAGTGCATGCAGATATCAATAGATTATTTGATTTCTACAACCTCGAACCAGGTTGAATAGTCTGTTGAATTATGATAATTTTTTATTCAATGTTCCTTATGCAGATGGGGGTTGTCTCTGAGGATAAATTACTGGAGCTTCTGGAGTTAGCAATGTCATCAAATGCTACAGAGACAGTTAGAAGAGCAAGGGAAATGATGGATTCGGGTGTTGATCCATTAGTACTAATTTCTCAATTGGTGACACTTATTGTGGATATTATTGCTGGGACTTATTCGAATGCTGATGCAAAGCACAACTTTCCATTCTTTGGTGGGAGAACTTGTAAGTTCTTCTCGTTTACTCTGTTTAGCATTCCTCTACTTAGTCTTTTCTGTTATAAAATATCTTGATAACCCCTGAAAGTAAACATTATTGGTGAATTTGAACACTCTTCATTAACAATTAATGTATTATTATTTTCAATTAAGCATCAAATATGTTTTTACTATCCTTACTCTTACTCTTCAGGCACATTCAGTTGTTTGTAGATATACTTGCCTGTACATTAACTCAACTACTACTATTTGTTTCATTCTAGGCTAAAACAATTGAAAACTCATAATTGCATAAAATTATAAACGATTGGTTTTTGCCCATCTCAAAGATATATTAAAAGAATATTGATTGGTATCTGTTAATATATTAAAGGAAATTGTTGTCTATGAACCATTTGTGTAATAGACACGGTTCTGTGCTAAACTGTTCTCTATAAGCTTATTTATTTTAACATCCACTTCCATTTAGCTAATAAATCGTTGTCTTTTTTTAGCATCCCCATTTTATTTTCAACAATTTTAAATAAATTTGTTGCACAAATAGGGTAACCCTCATTATACACCTTAACATATGATCTCTGACTGATTAAAAGAACTCTGTAAAGCTGCACTTGGATGACAGTGATCCAAATTGAATGAGTATTTCTCTCTAATACTCCTTACTTATCACAATGTTAAATGGGTTTTCCAATCTTCTACCCCCAGTAAATAAACATGGAAAATAAAATATAAAATAAAACAAATGGTGTTTTGCGTTAGCTGTATCTGTAAATGTTTTACTTATGACATCCTCTCACATTTTCAACTTTTTTTTTTTGGTTTTTTTCAATAAATGTAAATTGTTGGTATTTATTGCCACATTCAAGTTATTATATATGAAAAATTTATTGTGGGGTGGGGTTGGCAGAGGAGATGAATCAATGATAACATTTGCTGCATAACATGCTTACTTTATTAAATAGTTTCACTTTGCATAATAGTTTAAATCATGTTCTTTCAACATGCTGCCTACTAAGTATGCATACTCCATCTGCTGCAATTGGACCAGCAAAACCTTTCAACATGTGAAGTTACTTTTTGTATTTTTTATATCAAGCCAATGCTCCCTGGTCCTGCATGCTTGATCCTATGACTCAATTAATGAAAATACGAGTAAGATTTTAAAATAGTATCCCTGCCTCTAAATAGTATCCGGTACTGGAATCTTAGTTGTTCTCATAATTACTAAAACAATTGATGGTTGAATTTTCAGTGACTGAAAGAGAATTGGACAGACTGAAGCATGCATTAACGCTACTGTCTGAGGCAGAAAAGCATCTCAGAGTATCAACTGAGCGATCAACCTGGTTCACGGCAACTCTATTACAATTAGGTTCTCTGTCTTCTCCTGATCGAACTCAGTCTACCAGTAGTCGGCGACAGAGTTCAAAGGCAACTGACGAGGAGCACATGAGTATGTATAGAGAAGCTACAGTCCCTAAGCAGAACTCAGATGCACAATTTGCACCTGAGAAATCAGGTTCTCCATCATCATTTATGGTTGCTGCTCAGTGCAATCCAATGAGCAACGAAAAACCAGTCAGACTAATTGACAAACCCAATCAAGGCCAATTCAGTAATAGTGATGATCAGACTGACTCAAATGGTGACTGTGCAACTGGTAAAATGACAATGACATGCATGGATTCAAAGATGTTGAATAATATCTGGCTCCAGTGTATTGAGAAGTGCCATTCTAAGACATTGAGGCTGCTACTTCATTCTTATGGAAAGCTTGTTGGTTTGTCTGAAACAAAAGGTAATTATACATACAAATGAATTACTATGACATTTCCAGTTTTTTTTTTATTCTGCTTTATAGGACAACGGTTTAAACAACACTGCATTTTATTTGTGAGTGCTGTGCGTGAGTGTATCAATATTGGTAGGACTTAAATTTTTTCAGTGATTATAAGACTTAATCTGCTAGGAATAAAATTTTTCCTTTTAAAGGCATATGAAAGAAGGGAAATAAATTTTGATATTGATATGATTAAAATTCTTTCCTTTTGGATATATACCAAATATCAACTAACAAAAAGAAGATATAGGAGGTGTGTGGAAGATGTTACTTGAGAAATCAGTGTTTAGCTGGTTAGGAGAAAACTTGAGGAACTCTTTTTTTTTTGTAATTTAGATTCTCTTCAATTAATATTTATGCCGTCTTGTTCATTAAAATTGTGATACCCTTGGCTCTATCATACTCTGGTTCAGAAAGTTAAACATATTGTTGAATCATGCATTACATTATTTGTCACTGGCAATTGAATGCCTCACTCTTTCTCATATCATTTACTGGATATGTAATAGTATGGTCATTTCAAGTGCATGCTTAAGAGGTTTTGTTGTAGCGAAATTTCTGAGCACTTCTTTATGCAGGTGGTTTTATTGCCCATGTTGCATTTGATGATAGTAATATCAAGACCCGAGCAGAAGGTTTTCTTAGCAGTATCACCAATGTATTTGAAGTAGTTTTACGAAGCAATGTGGAGGTTAAAATAAGTGTAGTGCACAGAGCCAGACCCTCCGTTGCAGACGTAAGTACTTCAGAAGATGGCAAGTCAGATCTTCCCTTGCGGAGAATTGAATCCATCATCCACGAGCAAAGATTGGAAACTGCATGGCTGCAGGCAATGGACAGAGGAGCCACTGGATCAAGCCATTCGAAACCAGAAAGGAATCAAGTGCTGCCACAGGATGGCATTGATCATCCAAATGAGTTGAAATCAAAAGATTCTCTGGATAGGCCCGTGCAGCAATGGGAAGATGAGTTACATCACGAGATTAAAGTACTGAAAATTAACGATGGAATGTCACATCAGAAGGATCAGACAGTTAAGAAGATTGGTCATTACCCCATATCTCCGAGCTTGCTGCATAATTCTACCTTCCCAGATAATATGTAAGTGAATTTATTTTATCATTTCAAATTTCTGAATCAAGTTTAAGAATGAAAAGGATGATCTTCTCTTTTGAGGTGACAATTTACTGTTGTTTGTTTGCTCTTGATAGTAGAGTGAGAGCGGATTGTTCGTGCATCTGTCATCATCTTCACATTTCCTATTTTCTTCGCAGGGGATATGAATCTAGCACGGGTGCTGGTGGTTGCAGCGCCTTGTTCTGTTGGAATAACCGCAAACCTCAAGGAAGGAGAAAGGTAAGCTCTTATTTCGAGTCTAATCTCATTCGAAAGTGGGCAACATTATATTCACAAACTAACTTGTGTTCCATATGCAGAGCACTCCTTCACGCCCGCCCAAAGGTGGGCGATTTTCTTTATTCGGAGAGTGTGCGAAATCGAGAAGGCCAGAAAACAACAGATCAAGTAGATGATGATCAGTCATTCCATTGCCATTGATTTTGTATTTATAGAGGCTCAACTCAGTCTTTGATTTTCAAATATGTCAAGATCGGTAACGGAAATGTATGTTGTAAAGTTAATTGTTGTGACTCATCATTTACTCAATTCACCAATGGTATTAATAAAAATTACAGACGTTTTTGTTGTTGTGCTATGAAATGGAAAACTATACGTAATATATAGGTTTGTATTAAAATGACAACCTCATTTAAGATGACACTGTACTACCAATGACAGCCGTTAGATTTAGGAGCAGATTCAACCTTAGTCTGCCACGTGGCAGACTTGCTTGTCTATGTATCGTAGATTGTTTGATAATCTTTGATTTCATATCGCAGATTGCTTGAAACCATATGCTGAGTTGCTTGTTTATGTATCGCAGAATGCTTGCCTATGTATCGCAGATTGTTTGCCTAGATTGTCATTTTAACTATGGTATGCCAAATTGTTTGCCAACGTATCACATATTGCTTGCATATGTATTGCAGATTGCATGTAATTTGTTGTCACGTTGTCACTTTAAGAGTGGTGTCACTCTATATATATTGCAGTGACTTGCAATCTTCACTTCACTTGACGAGGTATGATAAGCTACTTTTCGTTAGTGCTGAGCATTCGGTTTTCGGTTTTTCGCATGAGAGGAAGGAAATTGTTGTAATATGTGATCATTCAGTTGGATAAGAGAGGCAAGATTCTGCATATAGTGAATTTTGTCCATTGTGGTAGCTCTTTGTGCGCATTGAAATCGGGACCGCAACAGATTGAGATTAAACAATAGTAATAACTTATTTAAATCCAATTGAGGGCATAAACTGGTGGAATAAAATCAGATTCTAGACTTGCTACGTTAATGTAGTCCCAATTTTCTTCAAGCCCCCCTTTTTTTACTACCTTTTTTTGTTATTTTTACATATTTGCAAATAAAAAAGTACAAGTTGGTGCAAAAGATATGTTTCAAAATAACTCCATGTGCGTACTTTCTATTTTCTAAGAAATATTAAATTAAGAAAAAAGAAGTTGGTGATGATTATGAACATATAATTGAGGCATTTACCTTCTCATTGATTACTTTAAGAGCTAATGCCGATAATAATTGCTAGCTAGTGTACAAAATAGTAAAAAATGCATGCTTCAAACCACTCTTTTAATGGTGAGCTGGGAATGCTCTCCTCATATCACTTAAGGGGCAAAGTATTAAAGCTTAACCACTACAATAATCACTATTTAACCACGGATTATTTAAATCATGATACTTTATGTTGATTTTCATTTAGTTATTTCCATTAGCACTTCATATGCCATGAAGTAAACATGCTTTTAAACAGTCTTAACTCAAATCTCAACTCTGCTACTTCTTTCAATTTTCTGAGCTCAGCTATAGCTCTTAGAATCTCATACCTCTTCTCATAATTCTACTCGTGCTCTCTCCATCTCTCATTAAGTGTCCATTTTTTGGCATGAATTTCAAGAAATATATCCCACTTTTATATAGAATACTAGTTTTATAATAATGTAAATAAAATAAGTTAGTGGGACGTGAGTTGCTTACTATTTATGGTAAAAAAAATGGAAGTGAACTTAGTCTACTAGTCTAGTCTTTGATCTTTTTGGAATGAACATAGATAGTCCCTAGAGGATTTTGATACTACTCCACTATATATGAGATTAATTTTTAGCCCAAAATGCCCCTCAAGTCATCAAGGGTATTTTTGAACTTTCCACCCAATTACACTAAATATGATATTTTCTTGGAATTTTCACTCAAATACTAAATATGTTATTTTCATCATATTTAAATACTTGAAAATGATACTATTTCATCTTTATGTTGTAAACTTTTTCAAAATAAATAAAAAAAATTTATGTCAAATTTTTCTCTCTCTTACTTAATTAATAAGATGTCCTTATTTTCCTTCCTTCTTCTTCCTCTCTCTCTTTCATTTCTTCTTTTTCCTCCTTCCTTATTTCTTCTTTTAGAACCATGTAAAATTAAAATAAGAAGAAAAGGCTAATAGTAAATTCTAAGATAATTCACTGAACATATATTCTACTTTTCTTAAAAAATGACTAAGTAGGAATATTCAATTTTAATTAAACCGATACTTTATGTCCTGCTTATTCATACATAAGGACTCGAAGAATATTTTTAATTATTTTTGCATAAAAAGGAGATGGAAATTATTATTTTACATTTATTTTGGATAAATTTACAAACATAAATTTGAAATATAATTTCATGTATCCAAACATGAGGAAAATATCATATTTTGTAGTAATTGGGTGGAAAGTCCATGAAAATATCATATTTAGTATTTGAGCGAAAAGTCCAAAAATGCACTCTATGATCTCAGGGTGATGTCATTTAGGATTATTTATGGAGTTTCTCATTGAACGTAACAAAAATGCTAGTACAAAATTTCTCAAATACTTATTCATATTCACTACTGAAACATCAAGGATTATTTATGTAGTTTCTCATCTATTTATTAGAAACTTCCATTCTACTACTATCTATTACAGGAAAGTGTTGTACGAATGCACAGCATATGAAAGTTTGTTCTTCTGATTGAGGAATCTAGTCGTAATTTGGTTGTTTTAATATATCTTTGGTTAATTGGTTTCATAAAAAAATTACAGTACAAAACTTATTTCCTTTTTGGATGAATTATTATCATATCGTCTAAAAAACGAACTCCATGGTTTAGACTTCAATACAAAGTCATACATACAAGGAAAGGTATATACTTTATTAATTATCATCATACGATTCGAATTCAGAAAGACAAATTAATTACATAACAAAAGATATATGGTTAGTACGTAGCTGTAAGTCTCTTTCGTATTAGTAGATTACCATTGTATAATAAGGACATTTATCTTAAATACTTCCCGCTACAATAATATAAAATCACCGACGCCACAAGCTGACTTCTTCCCCAATCGAATATACCGCACCAGTCACCACCTCCATTTGACAATTGCAAATAATACTCTCTCTGTTCCATAATAATTGAGTCATTTTAACATTTTGGTACGTTCCATAGTACTTAATAGACTTTTTAGTAAAAGTCAACACATTTCTTCACACCTACTTTACTCTCTCTTACTTTTTTCTCTCTTCATCTCTCTATCTTTTTCATTTTCCACTTTGTTCTCCATTTACTTAACTTACCTCTAACACAATTTTTCTTAATCTTCGTACCGAAAAGAAACGCATCCATTACTATGGAACGGAGGGAGTATATAGTAGTAACAAAATAAAAATCTGTTGTGACTACTACTATTTATCTAATATGGAATCATTATATATAAATAATTTAAATAATATTCTCTCTATCCCCCATTAATTGACATATATTTCTTTTTTCGTCCTTCCTCAATTAATTGACACTCTTACTTTTTAGTAATGGAACTCATATTGCACTAACTCATTTTACTCACATTTTATTATAAAAATAGGATTCACGTTCCACTAATTTTTTTAATTCACTCTCTACTATATTTCTTAAAATTTGTGTCACGTGGAGTATATGCAAATTGAGGGAAATTTCCTTTACAGATCTGTGCATCTATTTCTAAATTTTTAGATTGCAAATGAGGTAATAATGCTAAAACAATGTGTTATGTGGATATCATGACTATGATGATAGACGAATGAATAAGAGACATGCACTATGATGGTTAATAATCAAATCAACATTAGTAATCAAATGAAAGTTTCCATAATTTAAATTGAAAAGTTCAATCTTTTCATCACGTTTTACATTTACATATAAAACGACCAATGGCTGTGACTTGTCATCCTTCGTAATACATACACTGACGTATATATATATATATATGCACACAGACTCAAACAGCATAGCTGATTCTGTGAGGGCGAGCACACGCAATTGTTGTGCTGATCATGGAAGATTTTCTGAAGCAATGCCAACAGTCCGGTGATGCAGCCTACAGTGCGCTACGATCACTCCTCGAGCGCCTCGAAAATCCTTCTACCCGAACCGATGCCCGGATCTTCCTATCGGAGCTCCATAAACGCTTCACCTCTAAAGACGACTCTGCCCGCTGCCTCCAGACTTACCACTTCCAGATTCAGGATATCTACGTTGAGCAATACGAAGGTATACGTTCCATATACGTGTGTGTGTCGGTGCGATTTTAGTGAAAATTTGCGCGGTTTACATTTCATGGAAATTTGGATATCGTTTTCAGGATAAAGTCAATTGTGATTTGTGAATTTGAATGCCGTGACTGTCAATTCACTCTGTTCGTTTTTTTGGAGTTTACCAAACTGTTATTTTGTTTAACAAAAAACTGAGATGGAACAATTATTAGGCTAACGAAATTAGCTTATACTTCTGGAAAACAGAGAATCTGCTTTTTGACTAAATCATATTGTTGAGAATTTAGTTGGAATTTTGATTTGACGGTCAAGCTTCTAGGTTTCCTGAATTTTATTTCGGTTGATTTTATGCTCTGCTTGAGCCTTGAAACGATCTATGAACAGAAGATAACCATTCATATCATGCAAGGATTAATGGCAACAGTTTGTGCCAGACTGACAGTTGCTGGTGCATCAGTGTAGAACTAATGCTAATGTGATTTAGAAAGCTGGTTTGTAACCGTAGCTGGAAATGAACTTGAGTTTTGTTGAGGATCCTTGTATGTACCGGAGATAACCTTTTTGTAGTTATAGTGTTCTTCTGCATGGAGGAGGGACTATATTGAAAAACTACTTAAATGTGACAATAGAATCTTAGGATTATTTTAGCGACAAAGGACTGCGGAATGCTATTCATTTGGATCAGATATCGGTGTTCTTCTAACTTAGAGGAGTTCTGAGTATATTTGGAGGGACTTGAACTCATCATGTCTTCATATTGCAGGTTTCCAGAAGAGGAAGAAACTTACAATGATGGTCATACCCAGCATCTTTATACCCGAGGATTGGTCCTTCACTTTCTATGAGGGGCTCAATAGGCACCCTGACTCCATTTTCAAGGACAGGACTGTAGCTGAACTTGGTTGTGGAAATGGATGGATATCCATTGCAATTGCAGAGAAGTGGTTACCATCAAAGGTTCATGATCCCAATGATTTATCTTGTTTTCTAATTGAAGTCTCTGTCTTGTTATGCATGTATTCAGGTTGGGACATGGAAATTAAGGCAATGATCTCTTAATGTGTTTCATTACTATTTTCAGGTATATGGGCTTGATATCAATCCAAGAGCGGTGAAGATATCCTGGATAAACCTATACTTGAATGCTCTGGATGGTAGTGGCAAGCCAATTTATGATGCGGAGAATAAAACTTTACTCGACAGGGTTGAGTTTTATGAATCTGATTTGCTATCTTACTGCAGAAATAATAACATAGAACTTGAGAGAATTGTTGGATGCATACCACAGGTACCTACCTTGATTACATGTAAAATGGCTCTGTAAATTGTTTCCATGATCATGCTTTTTAAGTTCATATAATACAGCACAGTTGATTCCATGTATTGGAATTATTTTGAAGCTCTTTGTGCTTTTCTCTTTTCAGATTCTAAACCCTAATCCAGATGCAATGTCCAAAATGATTACGGAGAATGCCAGTGAAGAATTCTTACATTCTTTAAGCAACTACTGCGCTCTTCAGGTCACTTGCTATATCATCTGTGTAACTGTAGTCTACTAGATGGGTTCCAATGCTTGATGCCAAAGTAAATATAGTAAACTCGCACTTCCAGTTTAAGTCTTTGCATATATATAAAGATGATTTTGTAAGTAATCACTAAAGCTGGATTTTTAAGGTGTCGACCTGACCTTGTTATCACTCGCCTTGATCTGCTGTAACAAAGAGCTCTCTTCACTTGTTCCTTAAGCTAATATTTTTTTTTCAGGGCTTTGTAGAGGACCAATTTGGTTTAGGTCTCATTGCGAGGGCTGTTGAGGAAGGGATAGCTGTAATAAAACCTTTGGGTATTATGATCTTTAATATGGGAGGTCGCCCTGGTCAAGCTGTGTGCAAACGTTTGTTCGAACGCCGTGGTCTTCTAGTTGACAAGCTTTGGCAAACTAAAGTTCTTCAGGTTCTACTCTAACTTTCCATACACTATTAATCCATGCAAGAACACAAGTTTTAGAGATCTTTCTGTTGCAGGCTGCTGATACAGATATTTCAGCATTGGTTGAAATTGAAAAGAATAGTCCTCACCGTTTTGAGTTCTTTATGGGACTTTCTGGAGATCAACCAATCTGTGCAAGAACAGCATGGGCATATGCAAAAGCTGGTGGCCGTATTTCTCATGCTTTATCAGTATATAGTTGTCAAATCAGACAACCTAATCAGGTTTGATATTTCCTTCATGATTAAGAGTTGTAAATAGATATATGCCTAACAATAATGGATGTGGCCCTGATAGGAAAGTTAGCCTGAAGCTGATTTGCTGTTTGACAGGTAAAAAAGATATTTGAGTTTCTAAGGAACGGACTGGATGATATCAGGAGCTCCTTAGACTTGTCCTTTCAAGAAGATTCTGTTGCCGACGAGAAGATTCCATTCCTTGCTCATCTTGCTAATATTCTTAAACAGCTCTCATTTTTTCCTTATGAACCACCAGCAGGAAGTAGACGTTTCCGTGGGCTTATTGCCAACTTTTTGATTAAATACCATCACATCCCACTTACTGCAGATGTAAGGAACATTGATACTACTTACTACCAACTTACTAACAGTACATCAGTATTCTTGTTCACTGTGCTTTGATGGTTAAGCCTTGTGGGATTATATACTTTTATTGACCAGTTTTGCACTTTCATATCAATGATAAACAATGTTTCTTTGAAAATTTCCAACTATCTAATTTGTTTCTCTGATCTTTCTCTTACTTTGTCGGCCAGAATGTTGTTGTGTTTCCTTCAAGGACTGTGGCAATTGAAAGTGCTCTACGTTTGTTGTCTCCACGCCTGGCTATTGTCGATGAACAATTGTCGCGACATTTACCAAAGCAATGGTTGACAACCTTGAAAAATGTTGAGGTATGATGAGGCTAAAAACATTGTTACATTCTTTCGTTTAATCACATTTTTATCATTATTGTTGTGGCTTTTTTCTCTTCTTAGGTTTTAAGATTTTATTGTTAGGTGTAGATATTTAAATGTCAAATATGGCTTCTGTATTAAAACAAGGATAAACTAAACAAGCACATCCCTTCAATGTAAGGGAATGCATTTTACTCTAGACTGGTATTTCACTATTAACAAAGTTTCTAGAGTTACACAACTATGGAATCTATGGTTAATCAGTTCACCAATTAAAGATAATTTTCTCTCTTGGCTTTGCTTTCAAATATGGATTTTAAAACAACTCAATAAGGTTTTTCAGCAGTTATTTGTTTCCTCACATGAATATTATAATAGAAGACATGCTACATGGTTGTGTAGCTTATTCTATTCTTCTTCTGATTGACTGTGTTTTATTTTCATGATTCCTCTGACTTCTCTACATACATACACATACATGCATACATATAAATACATATTTCTTATCACCTCTACTTGTATATAAAGGTAGACTTTTCAATAATTATAGGTTAAGATCTATTATGATATAATCCCTATTTCTGTTTGTCTTTTCTGGATTTGTTAGACATTTTTTCTCAGGGATAGTTGAAGGTGGTGCGTTGCACTGGAATACAGCTTTATAGAGACTTAACTTTCGATCTATCTCACTACATCACTTATGTAAATACATACTGCATTTTTTGGAATGCATAGGTTTGCGATCTCAAGATGTCGATGAAGCATTATAACATGATATGTCTATTACCTCATTTCCTGTGGTATGGAGTAATACATATGTGCAGGATAAGAATTAAAATTGATGGTTTCATGTTTGTTTTATAAGTATCAAATTTCTTATTACAAATTCTTGATGTTTCTAGTGAAGGCCATTTGAAAGCTTTTCATTGTCACTTAATTGAATAGTTGCAGCAAGTCCCTCTTTCTTCACAAGTTCCTTTTCTTTTGCAGAAGACAGAAACTGGAGAAAACTCACATGAAGTTATCACAGTCATTGAAGCACCACGCCAGTCAGACTTGATGGTAGACCTAATAAAGAAGTTAAGGCCAGAAGTGGTAGTGACTGGGATGGGACAATTTGAATCAGTTACTAGTTCAGCTTTCGAGCATCTACTAGATACGACAAGAGAAATTGGGTGTCGATTGTTTGTGGATATATCTGACCACTTTGTGCTATCCAGCCTTCCAAGTTCCAATGGAGTCCTCAAGTATCTTGCAAGAAGTATTCTGCCTCCACATGCGACAGTTGTTTGTGGCTTACTGAACAATCAGGTAATACATTTGTAGGGATTGGTGTGTTAAGTATATCATTTCTAATAAAATTGCCGATGTACTTGGGCTCTGAGTGTGGCTTGATGAATCCGTCTTAAAAGCTTTTGCTTGTTGTTTGTTATTAATCCTCTGCAGTGATTAATCAATCTACTGGTCATCCAACCATTTTCTCTCTGGAATCCAGGTTTATAAGGATTTGGAAGTGGCCTTTGTGATATCAGAGAACGAGGAGATGTTCAAAGCTCTGTGCCGGACAGTCGAACTTCTACAGGGAAGTACTGCAATAATTAGTCAGTATTACTATGGTTGTCTTGTCCATGAGCTTCTGGCTTTTCAGCTTGCGGATCGACACCCTCGTGCACAGGTTAGTATGTTCGTAAATTTTTGGTTATGTTCATAAGTTGTATTTTCCTGGTCTAGTAATTGTGAGGCCTGCTCGTGTTCAAGTATCTTAACCATCACATTTTAGTTTTATTGTTTGTGAATGATAACACAACTTGAAAAGCTGCAACCCAATATTACAACTTTCTAACTATTTGATGTCTCATGGTTTTATGCTGAACCTTACGCCGTACTAGTATTGTTAGTTCGTGATACTTAATCAGGGATCTGTATAATATAGCCAATCAAGTAGAATTTGGTGATGGCACATGCCGCTTCCTCTAAACGCTTTAGCTTATAGAAAGGATGTCATCTTTAATATACATATCAAAATTTTAAAATTATCTAACCAAGTATCTTACCCGTTGAATGGTTTTTAGAGAAATGCTGAGAAGACAGGTGCGACCAAGGTTAACGGAGTTTCCAGTTTGACTTACCCAGTGCTTGATCATGCTGAGCTATCAATAAATGAGCCTGATGAGTCTTCTCTGGTTCACATGGATGTCGACCAAAGCTTTCTGCCAATAACCACACCAGTTAAGGCTGCAATCTATGAGAGTTTTGCCCGGCAGAACATCACAGAATCTGAGACTGATGTTACAGACGGTATTAGGCGTCTAGTTAGCAGCAGTTACGGATTTTCTTGTGACAGTAGCACAGAGTTCATATATGCTGGGTCTCCTGCAGAACTTTTCACTAATTTGGTGAACTGCTGCGTTCAAGAGGGTGGAACTCTATGCTTCCCGAGTGGTTCAAATGGAAATTATGTATCTGCTGCAAGATTTTTGAAGGCTAATATTGCAACGATCGCTACAAATCCAAAAGTAGGGTACAAACTGACTGAAGAAACGCTCTCTCGCACCTTGGAGACTGTTAAAAAACCATGGATCTATATATCTGGTCCAACCATCAATCCAACTGGCTTGCTTTATAGCAACGAAGAGATAAATAAGTTATTGTTTGTATGTGCCAAGTTCGGAGCGAGGATAATATTGGATACATCATTCTCAGGAGTGAGGTATAATCCCAAGGGATTTGATGGCTGGAATTTGGGAGCCACACTAGAGAAACTTTCATCTGCTAATCCAGTCACTAGTGTATGTCTACTTGGGGGATTGTTCTTCAAGATGCTTGCTAGTGGGCTTAAATTCGGATTTCTGCTCATGAATCAGCCTTCTTTGGTGGATGCTTTCCATAACAGTGGTGGTGTAAGCATACCACACAGCACTATTAAGTACACGGTGAAGAAATTGCTGGAATCCGGGGAGCAAGAAACGCAGGATCTGTTGAACGGCATAGCAGAACAGATGGAAAATCTGAGAAGTAGATTTAAATCTTTGAAGCAGGTAATTCTTTTAATTGTTTAGTCATTCACAGATTGGTGGCTAAGTATGATGTATATATGTTAAGATAATTTTGTTGTGACAGACACTTGAAAATAGTGGTTGGGAGGTGCTGGACGCCGAAGCAGGTGTGTCCATGGTAGCAAAGCCATCTGCCTACTTGGGCAAGACCATCAAACTGAATGATGCCTCAGGGAGCCGGGAGATAAAGCTTGATGATACGAACATCCGAGATGCGTTGCTCAGCAGCACCGGTTTGTGCATCAATAGTGCTTCATGGACTGGAATCCCTGGCTACTGCCGCTTCACAATTGCCCTCCAAGATCAAGATTTCAACCGTGCACTCGACTGCATTACTCGATTCAAAAGCTTGGTTTCTTGAGTGAATACACGTTCACTTTGTTTTAAGTTACACACTTTGTGTAACTTAAAATCAATGAACTACAAGCTATATGCATGTATGTTGTGTTTAATAAAACCTATTCATCCATTCACATTGGCAGTATATTTATGATGATTTTGTTTATCCTCTGTTAGCTGACTATATATAGGGGGGGTTTCTACTTTGGGGATGATGTAGGTTCCCACCCTTCATCGCACATCCTTCCTAAAATAGAAAAACCCATATAGGTAGGTCATTGGAATATTGAATTGTGCCATGTGAAAACAAAGCATGAATAATTCCTTTGAAAGAATTTGGCTTAGGAAAATGAAAGTCTTATACCGAAAAGTGGTAGGAGTATTCACTATTTTGATGTCTCAAAATGGATGAACAATTTATAAATTAAATAAACAGATGATTCTCAATAAGTTGTTAGGTTAGGTGTCAAATTTTACAGCATTAAAGATATCATGTTGCATCATCTCCATACTAAATTTTCCGAATGATCTCTCTTACATATATGGCCTAATCAAATTATAGTTATATCTATATATCTATATTTTTATAATACCTTATGCCATCATTTTTAAAGAAAAGAAGAATGGTATTCTCATACTTTCGAGAAGGCACTAGCTTGTCTATATGAGTCTAGATCAACGTACGCTCTTCCGTCGCAATCTCTAGAAACATGTAACATCACCTATAAATTCCTCTCCAAACTCCCCATATTTCACACACTACAATTAGCAAGAAGCAACACACACACACACACACACACACACACACACACAAGGTAAATATGGAAAGAGCAAAGCTTACAATGGCGGCATTGGCCTTGTTTGCAGTGGCGGCGTTTCTCCTGGCGCCGGGAGCGACCGCGCTGGTGCCTTACACCCCTCGGTCAATATGGGATCTGATGCTACCCCCAGAAGACCCCTTCAAGATCCTAGAACAGTCACCTCTTGCCGCAGCCAGAGCAGCCGCGGACGAGAATGCAGTTGCTCTGGCGCGGGCGGACTGGAGGGAGACGGAGAGCGAGCACCAGATCACGCTGGACATCCCCGGCATGAAAAAGGAGGACATCAAGATCGAGGTGGAGGAGAACCGCGTGCTACGCGTGAGCGGCGAGCGGAGGACGGAGGAGGAGGTGAAGGACGAGCGGTGGCACAGGGTGGAGCGCACCGCCGGCAAGTTCTGGCGCCAGTTCAAGATGCCTGCGAACGCCGACATGGAGAAGGTGAGCGGACGGCTGGAGGAGGGTGTGCTGAGGATAACAGTGCCCAAGTTGAAGGAAGAGGAGATAAAAAAGGAGCCTAAAGTCATCGCCATTGATGTCGCCGCTGCGGATCATAAGGACAAGGATGCTGTCAAGCCCCCTTCCGACAAGAAAGAGCTCTGAGCTGCATTTGCATGTCATTGTCTACTCATCATGTGTGTTTCTAATTTCTTCGGTTTCTTCATTTTGTTTTGCTGAAATGGATCTTTTTGTATGAGAGTTGGGTGTCTTATTATTCCAAATAATATCAGTTTTCATTAATCATTTACACTTTGCATTACAACTAAGAAATGTTTTCGTTTCACACTTTGCATTTTCTTTTTTTCAATTAAATACTCCCTCAGTTCCAAAGAGTATGAATATTTGGTTCGGCACGAGTTTTAATGGTTAACGAGAGATAGAAAGAAAATTTTTTTAAAGTATTGTTAGCGGAAAATTGGTCTCACCTCATAAGAGATAAAATGAATTTTCAAAATTAGAAGTTCATACTTTTTTAGGGACGGACTAAAAAGAAAATAGTTCATACTTTTCAGGGACAGAGAGAGTATAGCCATATCCAAAATCGCTCGTTTTACCCACAGGAAATATGAAAAAAATATGAGTGAAAGTTCACTGTTGTATTGCTGAAAAAGATAATCAACATGGACTACATAACGGGTGTTCGGTTTGCAAGATTGTATCCCGGATCAAATATGTAGTGTGTTTAGTTCTTGAGATTCAATCCCACAATTCAATCCTAGATGGATAATCATGAAATAATTAGTCATAGATAACGCCTTATGACTAAAATAATCTCATAATTCAATCCTAGATTGTATCTTGGTATTAATTTATCTAGGAAAGCGTACACCATCTATATATACATAGCTGATTATAGTTAAGTGAATGGATGATGGACTAATATGTGGTTATAGCCGAAAAGAAATCCAATACTAATGAGACAAAGGGAGTATAAGATAGGGAGTATAAGATAAACGAATTTGAAGAATATAAAATCGGTGAAACTTATGAATAGTTAACTGAATGGATGATGTACTAATCTGTCATTATAAAAAAAGTGAATGGATGATGGATTATGGGTATTGTGTCGTTTAGTAAGGAATGAGATAAAAAGTGCTATGGGAACACAGTAGCGGACGCATTATTTTAATGATGGGGGATCTAAAAATAATTTATAATAAAATTAAAAATAATATTTAAATATAAAGTTAAATATAATCATATCATAACATTTTGCTTTTATTCTTCGTCTTTCTCTGCATAATAGTTTCATTAGTGACATTAACAAAGACATCCTTTTCAACGTAATGAATTAAGTAATCTATAACAGTAGTCTCTCAATTATTACATAGAGAACTCTTGATGAACTTCATTGCTAAAAATGTTCTTTCCATTAAGGTACTAGCAACTGGCAAGATCAATGACAACTTGACTAACAATAAACTAATAAGAATTTTTGATGCTTTCTTGTAGAAGCCATCTTCCGACCACCGATCCCATATACTTGTGAAAAATTTTCATCTATCCAGACATAAAAAATAAAGCTTTTAGGTTGATTTTCAAGCTCATTCAAAGCAACACCAGAAAATTTTAATGGATAATAATTGGCAAGGTGAAACAGTTCTCCTAATTAAATAATAATGTATTGAAAAATTGGAGAAAGAAGGAGAATAGGGAGCGGCAAATTTGAATTCTGGTAGAGAAGTTCATATTTCAAAACTCCTAATTATCTATGTTTAACTTTGATTAAATATTAAATAACATTTAATTTAATTTTAATATGAAATTACTAAAATACCCCTGCATTTGTTTTTTAATATTAGGGGTTGCATGGGTCCCCATGGCTCTTCTTATGTCCGCCCGTGTGGGAACAGTACTGAAAGAATCGTTTAAATGGCTGTTTAGATAACTCATCTCTCTTGAATTTATTTGAAAAAAAATGATCAAAAAGTACGTTCTTTATCCTATTTTGTTTATTTATTAGATACGGTGTAGATGTCTAATCAATTTGAGTTATCACGTAATCACGTAGTGACAGGACTTCGTTAATGATCCATGTGATTAGCTCTAAATTGTCATTTACCGGTTTTAATAAATGAAACATGCATTAGATCGCAATATATTTCCTTTCATTAAAATCAAAGGTAAGTAATACTGACGGTACTTGATGCACTGATAAATTAACTAAAGAATTTCAATATTTTATAAATGAAGAGCTGCACATGATTTGGCTAGGGGTGAGCATTCGGGTTTCGGTTCGGTTTTTTGCCCAAACCGAACCGAACCCGAAAAACCGAATTTAGACTAAAATCAAAACCGAACCGAAACCGAAAACCGAAAAATCGAAATCCGAAAAACCGAAAATCGAACTTTAAAAACCGAACTAAACCGAAAAACCGAAATTTTGTACAATTTTAAAAAACCTTAAAACCAAAAAATAACACAAAAAATCATAATCATCCATCAACCAACAAAAATAAATATTTAGGCCAAAACATAAAAAATAGAGTTTCATGATATCTAATTAATACAACAAATTATAACAATTTAACAATGTAAATCCATTCCCAAGTCTTCCATCCTCTCTGTTCCACGGGATGAGCTTTATCATAAGCTCTGAATCAACTCTATAAAATCTGAAATACAAAATAATCCCACAAGTTATTAACAATGAAGTATAGAATATATGAATGTATTAGAAAATGGTACTGAACAGTAGAGATGTTGAGAAAAATAGAATAATTTTTTTTTTAATCTTGAGCAGCAGATCTGGATGATTAGGAGCATCCAATTCTTAAATATCATAACACTTAATTTAAGCATATGAATTCAGCTTCAATACTTGAAATAATCATCTTTAAATATAAAAGTTTATGTGTATTATCTTCTTTTATCAGTAGATGTTTGTGGATTCTTCAATTATTTATGGTTCCTAAAAGAACAGGTCCAGCATCTGAAGAACACATTAATGCCTAAACACAAAAACTTAAGTATTATAAATTTGACCACTAATTCGAGAGTTGTGAAGAAAATAGATAAGTTTGAGTTTTTACCTTCTTCTGAAGGCGGCGTGGATGGCTGGAGCACGGCCGAAGGCGGCATAGATGGCTGGAGCACGGCCGCACTGCTGGAGGGCGGAGACGGCGTGGATGGCTGGAGGCGACGGGCTGGAGCAGAGATAGGCGCCGGGTTGGAGGCTTAGAGTTCGAGAGATTAAGCCTTTAGGGTTAGAGATTTAGAGTGGAAACCGTGATTGAGAATGGAGGTGGAGAGGTTGAGAAAGGAGGCGGTGAGATAGATTGAGAATGGAGGCAGAATTTTAGGGTTAGAGTTATATTTTTATATATATAATATTTTAATATATTTATATTAAATATAATTCGGTTTTTCGGTTTTTTTTTCGGTCCGAACCGAACCGAACCGAAAAACCGAATTTTTTGCAATTTTAAAACCGAACCGAACCGGAAAACCGAAAAAACCGAACCGAATTTCAAAATTTCGGTTTGGTTCGGTTCGGATATTCGGTTTTCGGTTTTTTTGCTCACCCCTAGATTTGGCCTTGTGTATTTATATATTGTCAACTTATTTGCGTGATGTAATTTATTGCATATATAGATTAAAGAATATTGGCATTACTTAGAATTCAAAATTCCTAAATGCTAAAGTATATATTAATTCTCATTATTGTTAAAAAGAGAAGATTGTGGGGGATCAATCACAATGATATCCCAAGAATAGATTGATATAATTAGGGACATGAATTGATCTCATTAGTAAATAGATTGATATATTTCCTTGTATACACCATTGTAACACCTATATAAAGGGTCATACATGAGAAGAAATAAATCATCAAGAAATTATCGATCTCTCTACTTTCACTACTGCCTCTCTCTCTCAAACTCCTAAAATATGCATGATACACAAATCAAGATGGTACCAGAGCAGGGGTGAGACTCAGAGTAGTCTCATCACTGTCTCGGACCAATCTCAAACCCTCTAACCAAGATCCGGCAGATTCCTGTCAAAACCAGCAAACATGTCAGATAACAATGAATCCCAAAGCCATCGGAAACAGAGCAATTCGCTTGAATGTTTGCCGAATTAATGTGCACAACCATCGCGCATAACCAACAACAAATAATACCCACAAACCCTCCAGAACCGAAACCAGAAGCCTACAGAATCGATTCCTCGCCATTAGTGATTGCAGAAAGACTAAACGGTGAGAACTACCCCATTTGGGCAGTCCTTATGAAGGCGGCAATCAGTGGGAGAGGAATGATCTCCCATATCAACAGAGCCTCATCCCCTCCGGCAAAGACCGACCAAGCCTTCGAACGATGGCAACAAGCAGACCACTGTGTTTTCACGTGGCTACTTCACAACATGGAAAAAAAATTGGTCAACCGTATGTCTCAATACTCGACGGCCAGAGACATATGGACCAGCCTGGAGATCACATACGCCAGTGGAGGAGATAAAATCCAAGTGTACGACCTGTACATGAAAGCAATAACATTAAACAAAAGGAGGAATCGCTGGAGGATCTGTGGACGACCTTGAACGATATATGGATCTCCATAGATCGGAAAAATCCAAACCCAATGAAGTATGCAGAGGATGTAGAGATATACAACAAAGAGAAGCAAGATAAGAGATTATTCCAACTATTGGTAGCACTAAACAACAAATATGAGGGGGTCAAAAAGGAAATACTCAGAATCGAACCACTTCCCTCAGTGGATGTCGCGTACGCCATCCTCCGACGAGAAGATGCCAGATCGAGCATTCTACAGTCGATGGAATCTGGCTCTCAAGGAATCGGTGCTGGATTGGTTGTAACTCAGCCATGGCCTAATTCAGCAGGCTACCTGAATAATCCCCAACAGAACAATGGTGGAAATGGTCGGAATTGGAACAAGCATCCCGAAGAAGATAAATCAAAACTTGTCTGCTCCCACTACGGAAAGAAGAAGCATACACGGGAGACATGTTTTGAACTCCGTGGGTACCCGGAGTGGTGGCAAGAAAGGAAGTCCAAAGCCAACCCATCGCCGAATCAGTTCAGAGGAGGACGAGCGGCCGCAGCGGTAGCCGGAGGAAAAGGAACGCCCGCCACCACCATAGGGAGCAACTCAGGGGCCGCTAACAACCGTGGTGGCCCGGGAACAGAAGAAACGGCGGTTGGAGTGGCATCTATTGCCAGAGGAGGAGGAGGAGGAGATGGAGCACCTCGGGCGATGGACGAAGTGGAGGTGCCCAATCTCAGCGGAGGTAAATTAGGGTTAAGGGATTATTTTTTAAATCCCCACACTCCTACCCTATTACACAATAAACCCCATTTCCTAGAAAATACCAATGACCTCCCCCCTCCCCCCCCCCCCTCCCCAGCAGTTTTATTATATCACACAGAGGACCCCCAACTTCCAAATATCTCGAAACACACCCCAAACAGTCAAAAATTGCCAAACCGACCCCACCAAATTCCAAATATTCACAAACAGCCCCACCGCTATGTGAAAATCGATTTCAAGTCCTTGAAAATTTAAACCCATCATATGCCTTGTCCGTTTCATTTGAAACTAAAAACGATAAATGGATTTTTGATTGCGGAGCCACTGATACAATTACTTATGATGTTAGTAATGATGTTGTTGATATATCTGAGATGCATAGGGCACCCAAAAGTCATATCCAATCGGCTAATGGAGAATGTATACTTGTGGAGGGAGCAAGAACTATCAGAATCGCACCCGCTCTGACTTTAGCCAACTATTTATATGTTCCTAAAATGTCACATAAACTGCTATCAATTAGTCATGTGACAAAAGAATTGAATTGTACTCTCCTAATGCAACCAAATTTTTGCTTGTTGCAGGATATCAGGACAGGGGTAATTATTGGACGTGGCACTGAACGGGACGGGCTGTATTATGTGGATGAGATAGATCAACAAGGAACTGCTCTACTCACTCATGGATCATCAGACATGGATGCTTGGCGTTGGCATCGTCGCTTAGGACATCCCTCCTCGGGTTATTTAAAAACTCTATTTCCCAAATTTAATCAAGATATGTATTGCGAGACTTGTGTGTTGGCCAAAAGCCATAGACATTCTTATAAATCTAATAATACCCATGTTGATTTTTTGTTTTCACTTGTCCATACTGATGTGTGAGGACCGTCTCCGGTTGTGGGGGGACAAGGGTTCAAATATTTCCTTCTATTTATAGATGATTGCACTCGTATGACGTGGGTCTATTTTATGAAAAAAAAAATGAAGTATTTGAACACTTCAGCCATTTTCACGCCCTAGTACATACCCAATTTCAGAAGAACATACAGATTCTTAGATCTGACAATGGGTGAGAGTTTGTAAACTCAAGAATGAAAAAATTTTGTCATGATAAAGGCCAAGTCCACCAAACTACTTGCCCATAGACCCCAGAACAGAACGGTGTGTCTGAGAGAAAGAACCGTACCCTTTAGAAATGGCACGAGCCATGCTTATTGAGTCTAACACCCCCAGAAATTTTTCCGCATATGCCTACCTAACCAACCGACTGCCTTCTACTACCCCAGATCTACTCTCCACACTAGCCCATATTCCTTTACCCTTGACCCTTCAGCCCTGAGTATTCGGATGCTTTGTCTTCGTTCACATACCAAAACATGAGAGAACCAAACTCTCACTGTGTGCTGTGAAGTGTGTATTTGTGGGATATGGGGCCTCTCAGAAGGGATATCGGTGTTTTGACCCTAAAACCAACCGCCTATTCATCACCATGAACTGTGATTTCCTTGAAACAGACTACTACTTTAACCACCTTAGCAATCAGGGGGAGCGTAACAGTGAACTTCTAAGCCAGTTAGACTTTCCCACAACAAGCTCTGAAGGGGAAGTCCTCAAGACTGCGATGTAGAATCAAGAAATACAGCCCGCACCAATCGATGACATCGCCTAGGAGAACCCCTTAATGATATCCGTTGTAAGTACCTTTGATACTCCTCTTGAGCATGCTCACGATATTGGTGATGAAGTTCATGTATCTAGTGAAACTGACCCTAAAACAGATATTGAGCCCGACTCTAGCAACCAAAGCAAACCAGAGATCTGTGATCTGCTGGAAGAACAAATGAGTGAAGGAGTTGGAGGATGTAAATTAACACCAAGGCTCAATCGAGGAGTCCCACCGAAGAGGTACAACCCTGAGGCCATCGGCAAGAAGGCCAAATACTCTATAGCCAACATGGCCAAAGGAAAACTCTCGGACTCGGAAATGGTCCATGCATTTGAGACGGCACTCTACGAGGAAGAAGAAATCTTGTGCACAATAGAACAAGCTTGGAGGCATAAACATTGGCGGGAGGCAATGCTAAAGGAAATGGGCGCACTAGAGAGGAATGACACTTGGGAAAAGTGCAAAATACCAGAAGGAAAGAAGGCTGTCGAATGTAAGTGGGTGTTTACTATCAAACGGAGGCCAGACGGTTCCATAGAGAAGTACAAGGCGCGACTGGTAGCAAAGGGGTACACTCAAACCTATGGACTGGACTATGATGAGACATTCTCACCGGTAGCAAAGATTAATACCATCCGAGTACTTTTATCAGTTGTTACAAACAGAGATTGACCACTACATCAATTTGATGTCACAAATGTCTTTCTCCATGGAGAATTGAGGAGATGAGTATATATGGAGGCTCCACCAGGATTCACAGAAGGATATAAGAAGGGAGAAGGATGCCGATTGAAGAAAACTCTATACGGACTTAAACAGTCCCCCAGAGTTTGGTTCGGTAGGTTCACTGAGGCTATGGCAAAGTATGAGTTCAAATAAAGCCAATCCGACCATACTCTATTTTTAAAGAATCGGGATGGTCTAATCACATGTTTGATCATCTACGTAGATGATATGATCATAACCGGGATGACACAGAAGAAATTGAGAGGCTCAGGGGGAGCCTATTCCAAGAGTTCGAGATGAAAGACTTACGGAATCTAAAGTATTTCTTAGGAATAGAGGTACTGAGATTGGAAGAGGGGATTTTTCTGAGACAAATGAAATACATGGGCTACAGGACTTCTGGATTACAAACCTGTTGATACACCGATTATAGTAAATCATGGGCTACAGATCTCAGAGGGGGCTGAGCTAGCACATCAAGGCAAATATCAACGCTTGGTTGGGAAGCTCATTTATCTATCCCACACCAGACCTGATATTGCCTATGCAGTTGGGATTGTAAGTCAGTTCATGCATCGACCTCAGAAGGATCACTACGAAGCTGCACTGAGAATCGTCAAGTATCTCAAGGGGACAGTTGGATATGGGATAACGTTCAAGAAAAATGAACATGGATGAGTGTATGGATATACAGATGCTGACTGGGCAAGCAACCCAGTAGACCGAAGATCGACCGCAGGCTACTTTACCTTTGTAGAAGGTAATCTGGTCACCTGGAGGAGCAAGAAACAAAAGGTGGTTGCTTTATCTAGTGTTGAAGCTGAATTCAGATGGATCAAAAGTGGACTAATAGAGATAATATGGCTAAGGAGACTAATGAGAGAAATTGGACTCGCTCCAGAAAATAGTCAGCTCTTCTGCGACAACAAAGCAGCAATCAACATATCCAAAAACCCAGTACAACATGATAGGACCAAACATGTCGAAGTTGATAGACACTTCATTAAAGAGAACATTGAGAATGGAGTTGTGGAACTACCGTTTGTTCGATCAGAAGATCAACTAGCAGATATCCTCACCAAGGCGGTTAATTCAAGGAGCTTCACAAGTGTATTGTGCAAGTTGAGCTATGGAGATCCCACCACTCAACTTGAGGGGAAGTGTTAAAAAGAGAAAATTGTGGGGGATCAATCACAATGATATCCCAAGAATAGATTGATATAATTAGGGACATGAATTGATCTCATTAGTAAATAGATTGATATCTTTCCTTGTATATACCATTGTAACACCTATATAATGGGTCATACATGAGAAGAAATAAATCATCAAGGAATTATCGATCTCTCTACTTTCTCTACTGCCTCTCTCTCAAACTCCCAAAATATGCCTGATACACAAATCAAGAATTATATGATCCAGAAGCAGTGGCGGAGCCACGCTGGGGCAGGGGGGGCCTTGGGCCCCTCAGCCATTTGAACTTTAACTATATATTATATATGTATGCAGCCAATTTCAATAGTATTTCTAGTGCAGGTGGTTTCATGCTTGGTCTTCTGTCCAACAGAACCTGTGTTCGAATCCCTCAAGCGCGCAGATATTTATTCTTTTTAAATATACCTCTTTATATTTCTCTTTTATGTTTAATACCATATATATTATGTTATAATATTATAGTATATTTATATTTATTCTCTATCATTTCAAAATTTAAACTAATACATATATCTAAGAATTAAAAATTATTCATTAACCCCCAAAAATATGTGAAATAACATACCCTATCATTATTTTCTTTCATTTTGTAATTTTAATCTATGAATAAAAAATACTTTATTATTCCATGAATATGTAAATACATATAATACTAGCATCTTCAATTTTCATTTGTAGGTTTTGTTGATTTTCCCACAATTAGTAATTTTATAAAATGAATTTCACACACTAATATATTTATAATTTAAAAAAATACTTAGTAAATTAATTCACATTACTTTGTCTTCAAATATGTTTATATTAGTTTTTATTGTCCATGTTTTAATTATTTTCACTATATATCTGTTCCTCTCAATGATCCCCTTATTGCTTATACGGCTATCCGGACAATTATCAATTAGAAATTTGGGCTCCCCTTTTGAAAAATTTATGGCTCCGCCATCGTCCAGAAGTATAAATGGCAGTTATTACTGATAACAACAGTAATACTGATTAGTGATAAGAACACAAGCATGTTTGAATTGGTTAGCAACAACACCTCACATTGGATGGTTGGAAGTTGGGGCCAATCACCCAACATAATGAACTAAAAAAAGAGGCCTAAAGCCTCAAGCTTAAGGCCAACGGTTTGATGAATCTGTTCTTCCATATGAGACGTCAAATAATTCTTCCAATCTCCCACTTGGCCCTTCCTAAAATATGCAGCATTGGGCACAAGCCCCCAACCATGGTCACTCGAATTCACCTCCAAATTCTTAAGCCTCTCCAAACTGCACCTCTACAAAAGCTCCTCCATCTCGGCTTCCTCCTTCACCGACCTCCCAGAAACTCAGCAATCCTCGAAACCTCCCTCTTGGGGTCCGATTTGATATCCTCATACTTGACGAACAAGACCTTCTCCGGCCTTCTCCTGCTCTCCAGCCAATACTCAGCCACGTGATCCGAGAAGGGGCCAAAGGGATGCACGCCGCAGAAGAAGCAATCCACGACCTTGTCGAGCGGCAGCGGCTCTTTGAATATGGCATTGAAGAAGTGCCACATGGAGATGAGAGTGTCCTTGGGGCTCCTCGCAATGTATACTGTAAGTTTTATGTCTCACATATGTGACATGTGATGGAATCCTAAATAGAATTGGATTTTTAGTATAATACATATATTTGGTATAAGACACATTTTACCCTAATTAATTGGCTATCAATTAATTATTGTCACATATCAATTAATCAAATAATCATGTTATATTGCTCCAAAGAGAATATATATATATATATATATATATATATATATATAGGGGTGTGTTAGGGTCCTTACAGCATCTTAGTGTAAAACACAGCACTAATCACAGCCCTTGGATCATTAGATTGGATGGTTGTGATTAGTTACATTATCATACTAAAAATCTACATTATTAGCCGAGGTACATTATTAGACTAGAAATGTACATTGTAAGACTAAAACTGTACATTATTAAACTAAAATGCTACATTATTATCCGAGCTACATTATTAGTCTAAAATTCTATATCATTAGATGACACGTGGCATTAATCTAACCGTTAGATCATAAGATCCAATGGACTGCAAGTGTTTTGAGTTTTACTTATACTTAGCGTTCTGACCTGAATACATCCCTATATATATATATATATATATGTCAATTGATTGCCAATGAATGGAAAAGATTGATTATATAATCTTTTTATGGAATGAATATTCATTCCCTTGGCCATCAAGTAAAGAATCATGCGTATATATTATTAAGATTTGATTAGAATTGATTGTGATCCATTATTTTGGGCCTCTTTGATGGAAAGGGCTTTTAGGGTTTGATACTTAGGGTTTGTCCTCTCTCTGCCTATAAATACAAGTGTGGTGATCCCATCAAATCACACACATTACAGAGAACACATAAACGAGGGAAAGAGAGAGAAACAAATCCTTGGAGTTGCGCCACTACGCCGGAAAAGGTTCAAGGAAATCGTCTCCTCCTTCCTCAATCGCTTCCGCTATGGATCGCCAAGGTATATCTCGATCCTATTATGCTTATGGTTTACGTGAAATACATGTTGTTCGAAGATCTTGCTTTATTTATATTCAATTATGTATTCTTGAATATATTATGATAAATAATGTCCAACATGTGGTATCAGAGCATGGTTGAGAACTCATGTATTTTCGTATTATTGGAAAACCATAATCATTTAATTTATTTTTTGATAAATTATTGATGAATTGAGAATCATGTTTGTGTATATTTGGTTCTCGCTTTATTTGGTTTTCGGTATCACTCTTCCGTCAAGAAATTTAATGAATAGTGATTCAAATTTAGTTGATTCAATTTGTTTATTACGTATTCAAATTTAATGAATTCATATGACTGCATGCTTATCAAATTGCACTATTATGTATTGATTGAATGATTTTATGTGAAATTGTTTCTGCACGAATGTCAGACTTTGTTCGCATAATTTAATTGTCAATTATACTGGAATTATAGTTAATCTCTTTATCAATTAAAGATTGTTTATTTTGTATGATTATACTTTGAAATATATTGTTTCCATATTGATTCTATTTATATATATGGAATTGATTTGGGTATTTTGATTGTGTATATACTTTATGTAAATTGAGTTTGAATATATGCATTGATGAATTGAGATTTCAATTAAATGTTTTATGATTATGAATCTACCGAGACGGTGGAATGAATGATTACATAATTCAATTCTCGTTTTAACATGTATTTTGATTATATTATGTTTATTTTGCAATCACCAAAGTGAGGCAAAATAAGGAGAGTCTATAATCAAACTCATATTAAAATTTGTTTAAGCAATTAATCTCTATATGTTCTTGATTATATTATGTTTATTTTACAATCACCAAAGTGAGGTAAAATAATAGTTTATAATCAAATTAAGTGAAAATCTGCTTAAGCAATTAATCGCTATACATTCTTGATTATATTATGTTTATTTTGCAATCACCAAAGTGAGGTAAAATGAGAAGAGTTTATAATCAAGTTAATATGAAAAATCTATGTATGCAATTAATCATCATGCTTGTTGTGGCTATTCATCATCTAAATAGTTTGTTTGTTGTAAGGTCTAGATTCCCAAAGGAAATAGTCTTTGCGACATAATAAACACTAATGGAGTTAATAATTTAAATTGGTGTCGATTACCCAAAGGTAACGCCAATTTATTATTACTCAATTATTGAACTGAGATATGGATATTAAAAGCATGATTTTTATTATTGTATGAAGACTACCCAAAGGAGTTTTCATAATTGCCTCATGATATGGGTTTTCAAATTAATGTTCGTGTTATTATTCAAAGCTTTTATATGTGAGCATTCATTTCTTAATTGCTCCTATAATGTAAAAACATATATTTTTTGCTACTAGTATGTTTACCTCAAACGTTCCCCAACTTAATGGAACTAACTTCTTTGAATGGAAAGAGAAACTTAAGTTCACTCTTGGAATAATGGACTTGGAACCTAACACTGTTGAATGATAATCCAATTATCTTTGATCAAAGTAGTTGGTTGATTGCCCATAATGCTTGGGAAAAATCTAACAGGACTAAGTTTACAGTTCATTAGAATATTCGTTGTAGATAAAGTCTCTCAACGACTGATATTGCAAAAGAATATTTGCATAATGTTGAGGATCGCTTCACAACTGCATATAAGTCTATTGCAGGAAAACTTATGAAGGATCTCATGAGCATGCAATATGATGGTTCTCGGACTATGTACGAGCATGTGATGGAAATAAATAACATCTCTTCTAAGCTGGAAAAGTTAGGATTATAGGTGGATAAGGATTTCATTGTTCAATTCATCCTAACTTCCTTATATCCTCAGACCATTCCAAATTGATTCACTATAAAAGATTAGTGGACTCTTAAAGAATTGGGAAACGTATTGGTCTAGGAGGAGCATAAGATGAAGAAGTATGGAATGGGTGCATCTCATGCTCATATTGCAACCGAAGGAGCGTCTAAAGGATAATATTCATTCGAATTTATCATTCTTATGGCATAAAGGAACTGGATCATATTTCTAGTGAAAGAATTAAGAGGCTTATAAAGGATAATATTCATTCGAATTTAGACTTTACAAGCATTACCGTTTGTGTGGATTGTATTAAATGTAAACAAACCAAACACAGTACTAAAAATGCCACAAGAAGCAATGAGCTCCTTAAAATTATACATACAGATATTTGCGGACCTTTTGATGTCTCGACTTCTAGTGGATAAAAACGTTTTATCACCTTTATTGACGATTTTTTCGCATTATGGATTTATTTATTGCAAGAAAAATCTCAGGCACAGTTGAACATTTTATGACTGAGGTTGAAAGGCAATTAAATAGAAATGTGAAAATTATTCGATCTGATAGAGGTGGTGAATTTTATGGTCGTACCACTAAAATAAGTCAATTACATGGACCTTTTGCCAAATACTTAGAAAAGCATGACATTTGTGCTTAATACACTATGCCAAGTACGTCTCAGCAGAATGATGTTGCTGAGAGACGAAATCGAACTCTCATGGAAATGGTTAGAAGTATGATAATTCTACCTTACCCATAACGTTGTGAATTTATGCTCTTAGAACCGCTATTTATGTATTAAACTGAGTTTTTAGTAAGGTTGTACCAAAGACTTTCTTATGAACTTTGGACAGATAGAAAACCCAGTTTCCAGCACCTTCATGTTTGGGGCTGTCCAGCGGAAACTAGAGTATACTCTTTGCAAGAAACGAAAAATGGATTTTGGACAGTTAGTGGTTATTTTGTGGGTTACTACAAAAATCCAAAGGTTATCGATTTTATTGTCCTAATGATAGCATGAGAATTATGGAAACTGGAAATATATGATTCTTTGAGAATGGTGAGATCAGTGGGAGTTCTAACACTCGTAATACGGTCATTAATGAAATAAGGGTATAACCTTCTTCCCTCATTTCCTCAAGAATTAAGTGTGTCAAATATTGTTGAACAGCCTAACAATATTTGAATGACCAACCACTTAATGATGATGCCAAAGTCATTGAACATAGGTATGGAAGAAACATCTCCAGATGTGCCATTAATGCTTTCTTAATGAGAACGAAGGTGGCCATTTCTGATGACTATGTGGCATATCTCTAAGAATCCGAATGTGATATATGAATACGTAATGATCCAGTTTCATGTTCACTAGCCATTAAGTGTAATAATTCTAATAAATGGATTAATGCATGATAGAAGAGTTAAAATCTATGGATTATAATAAATTCTGGGACCTTGTCGAATTACCTAATAGACAAAAGTATATTGGGTGTAAATGGGTCATCAAGACCAAATTCGACATAGATGGTTTAGTCAAACGATTTAAAGCCAGACTTATTTCCAAAGGTTATACTCAGAAAGATAGCGTTGATTATAAAGAGACTTTCTCTAATGTATCAAAGAAGGACTCACTTAGAATCATTTTGGTACTTGTAGCCCATATTGACTTGGAGCTGCATCAAATGGATGTGAAAATAGCTTTTCTAATTGATGATTTGTAAGAAGAAGTCTACATGAAACAACCTGAAGACTTCATTAAGAAATGGAATGAAAATTTAGTCTGCAAACTTAAGACATCAATTTATGGACTGAAATAGGCTTCTCGACAATGGTATTTTATATTCCATGACACTATTACTGCTTTTGGTTTTAAAGAAAACACCATTTATCGGTGCATATACCTCAAGGTTAGTGGGAGCAAGTTCATATTTTTGGTTCTGTATGTTGATAATATATTGCTTGCTAGTAGTGACATTGGATTACTACATGACACTAAAATTACCTCTCTAAAAGTTTCAACATAAAAGATATGTGTGAGACATCCTACGTCATAGGATAGAAATATCTTGTGATCAATCATGTGGACTTTTGGATTGTCTCATAAAAGCTACATAGATCGAATCTTTTAGAGAGATATGACATGAGTGCATGTTCTCCAAGTGTTGTTCCAATTCATAAATGTGGCAAATTCAGTTTGGATCAATGTCCAAAAACTGAATTGGAACGTAAAGAGATGGATAATATTCCTTATGCCTCTAACGTGAGAAGTTTGATGTATGCTCAAGTCTGTACTAGACCAGACATCAACTTTGCAGTTGGAATGCTAGGCCGTTACCAAAGTAACCCTTGTGTTGAATATTGGAGAGCTGCAAAGATAATAATGAGATACTTAAAGGGAACAAAAGATTTTATGCTCACATTAAGGACATCTGATCAACTAGAAATGATTGGATTTCCATTAAAGCTAAATTTATGGCTTGCTTTGAAGCATTAATGATTGCAAAATTTTATTTCAGGCCTTGGTATTGTCTCCTCAATATCCAAGCCGTTGAAATTGTATTGTAATGATAGTGCAATCGTATCTTTCTCTAAGAATGACAAGTATTCAAAGGAGCTAAACACATGGAATTAAAGTTTCTTGTCATGAAAGATTAAGTTCGGGAACAAATAATATCTATAGAATGTATAAGCACACAGCTTATGGTTGATGATCCATTGACTAAGACGTTACCGCCTAAGACATTTATGGAATAAGTTAACATAATGGGTCTTGGGTATGGAAACGTCTAATCTTTATGTTTCCATGTTGGTTCAGACACTTAAGTTATGGATATTTTGAATTCAATAAAGTTGTTTCTACTTTTCCTGCATATACTTATTATTTCATATGCATATGTACGTTTTTAGTATTAATGCAGGAAGTCTTGAAATAAGACAATTATGGACATTGTGTCACTTATAGATTATATTAGTGGGGTTATTGGTGATGTGGTACATGGAAGGAACTATGTCGATTGAATGATATACGCCCGCCATGACTCGCATTAGTAGTCTCTCTAATATAATACTTATGTTTACCAATGATGAAAGTATTTATAAAGTCCAATATTATGCGCGCCTTATGTTTATTATGTCTATTTTACTGTGGCTCTGTCAAGTGTGACAAGTGGGAGAATCGAAAACTTTGTGTCCCACATGTTCGCCAAGTGGGAGAATGTAAGTTTTATGTCTCACATATGTGACATGTGATAGAATCCTAAATAGAATTGGATTTTTAGTATAATACATATATTTGGTATAAGACACATTTTACCCTAATTAATTGACTATCAATTAATTATTGTCACATATCAATTAATCAAATAATCATGTTATATTGCTCCAAAGAGAATATATATTCATATATATATATATATATAGGGAGATGATCAAAACAAGTATGTGTTTAAATCCAGAAATGCAGCCCAAATCTTGGCCCTAGGATTAGATGATCTAATGGTCAATAATTAACCCAAAACATGGAAGGTCATAATTAAGTAGTTTTAGGTCATATTATAAGATTTGGATTTATGTCATGTTAAGATCATTTTAGGTCATGCTTTGTTAGCATGACCTAAAAATAAACTAACTATGACCTAAAAATGTCTTACGTATGACCGTGTTCTGCATTTCTGTATTTAAATCTGGTCTTCATAGATCAAAACCATATATATATATATATATATATATATATATATATATATATATATATATCAATTGATTGCCAATGAATGGAAAAGATTGATTATATAATCTTTTTATGGAATGAATATTCATTCCCTTGGCCATCAAGTAAAGAATCATGCGTATATATTATTAAGATTTGATTAGAATTGATTGTGATCCATTATTTTGGGCCTCTTTGATGGAAAGGGCTTTTAGGGTTTGATACTTAGGGTTTGTCCTCTCTCTGCCTATAAATACAAGTGTGGTGATCTCATCAAATCACACACATTACAGAGAACACATAAACGATGGAAAGAGAGAGAAACAAATCCTTGGAGTTGCGCCACTGCGCCGGAAAAGGTTCAAGGAAATCATCTCCTCCTTCCTCAATCGCTTCCGCTATGGATCGCCAAGGTATATCTCGATCCTATTATGCTTATGGTTTACGTGAAATACATGTAGTTCGAAGATCTTGCTTTATTTATATTCAATTATGTATTCTTGAATATATTATGATAAATAATGTCCAACATATACGATCTTGCAGGCGGAGTTCTTGATGGAGCTAGGGAGGAGGGAGTATGGGAGGTGGTTGTGGAGGAGGCGAGGGGCCGAGGCGTCGTAGATGTCGAGCTTTTTGTTGGTGGACAAGGGCTCGAACTCGACGGTGGGGACGAGAGTGTGAGGGTTGTCCGTGGCTAAGGGATCCCCGTTTTCGGCTTTATTGAGGATGGAATGGGAGAGAGCCATGAGCCATGTGGTGCCGGTCTTGATGGACGACGCCAGAAAGACGTCGTCGTCGCGGGCGTTGAAGTTGGAGCGGAAGGTGGTGGCTGGGTCGAGTCCTGCACTGACCAGCCAGAAACCTTCCAACTGGGTCAGGATGTCGGCTTCGTCCCAGAAACTTGCTTTTGGGAGGAGATCGCCGGACATATTTGAATGCTGCATATGCTTTGAGAGACTCAAATTAAATGAGCAGATTAGTTTGATTGTTTATAGTATATCCGGATTAAGATTCCATGTTAATTTTAATTATATTGCTTGGGATTCGTTAGAATTAAATGATACAGATCTCAAAATATAATCCTTTTATCATTTTCATACGTCACATAGAATTAGGACTAATATTTTAATCTTTTTTTTCTATCTCTCTCTTATTTAATAAATTATTTCTACTATTTATTACTTAATCCGTCCCTTAAAATTTGGCATCATTTGATCCGACACGGATTTTAAGAAATGTAATAGAAAGTGGGTTGAAAAAGTTAGTGGCATGTGCGTCCTACTTTTATATATTAGTTTGAAAATAAAATGTGAGTGAAAATGAGTTAGTGAAATATGTAGTCTATTACCAAAATAGTAAAAGTGAAAGGTGACAAATTTTTAGGGACGAACGAAAAATGAAATAGGTGACAAATTTTCAGGGAACAGAGGGAATATAATAGATCTGTTTAAGCCCAAAATGTGCTATTTTATGGAATGTAGGAAGTACTCTCTCTGTCCCGGCTAAAATAACTCATTGCCGTTGATCAAAAGTCCCCTGTCGACAACAAAGAGCTCTGAGCTGCATTTGCATGTCATTTTCTACTCATCTGTGTTTCTAATTTATTCGGTTTCTTCTTTTTGTTACTGAAATGGATGTTTTTGTAACAATAATAATATCAACTATCATTAATCGTTTAAACTAGTACTGCTACTAACAAATGTCTTCTTTTCATACTTTGCATTTTCTTTTTTTTCAATTAAATAATCTTTCCACCCCAAAGAGTATGAATATTTGGTTTGACACGAGTTTTAATGCATAATTGGAAAAGTAAGAAAGAGATAGAAAGAAAACGTTTCTAAAGTATTTTTAGTAGAAAATGAGTCTCATATTAGAGAGAAATGAGTTTCCTAAATTAAAAAAGTTCATACTTTTCCGGGACGGATAGAGTATAATAACTATATCCAAAAGAATCGCTCTGTCTTACCTACAGGAAATATGAAAGAAATATGAGTGCAAGTTCACTGTTGTATTGCTGAAGAAGATGATCTACAAGGGCTACATAATCAGCTACATATACATAGCTGATTATAGTTAAGTGAATGGATGATAGACTATATGTGATTATAGGACATCCGAAAAGAAATCCAACACTAATGAAACAAAGGAAGTATAAGATAAAAGAATTGAAGAATATAAGAATATAAGGAAGTATAAGTGAAACTTATGAATAGTTAAGTGAATGGATGATGGACTAATATGTGATTATAAAAAAAGTGAATGGACGATGGATTATGGATATTGTTTTTTGAGTAAGGAATGAGATAAAAAGTTCTATGGGAATGGTAGTGAAAGAATCATTTAAATGACAGTTTAGATAACTTATCCATTTTAGATTTATTTGAAAAAAAAATGACCTAAAACTTAAAAGCGTGTTCTTTATTATGTTTTGTTTATTTATTAGATACTGTGTTGAGGTCTAATTAATTTGAGTTATCACGTGATCACCTAGTGATAAGACTTCGTTAATGATCCATGTGATTATCTCTAAATTGTGATTTACCGGTTTTATATAAACGAAACATGCATTAGATCACAATCTGTTGACTATTAAGATCAAAGGTAAGTAATACTGATGGCATTTGATGCACTGATCGTTACTAATTAACTAAAAGAATTTCATTTTCTTTATTAATGAACAGCTGCACATGATTTGTCCTTATTTATTTACATTGTCAATTACTCACTTGGTCTCCTCGTTCCCTCATAGTTGAATCATTTTTCTATTTTAGAAAGTTCCCTCGAGTCATTTTCATATATATAGTACTCTAATTAATATTTTTCCTCACTCTTACTTTATTACCTCAACTTTATTTACTTTTGACTTTATTCTCTCTATTTTTTTCTCTTACATTTTGATCTATTTATTGAACACACTAAACATCTCTTTCTTAAACTTCATACCGAAAAGTTCCGCCTCAACTATGAAAGAACGAACGGATCGTGCGTGACGTTATTTATTGCATATATAGATTAAAGAATATTGGCAGTATTATATAGAATCAAAATTCCTAAATGCTAAAGAATATATGTTAATTAATTTCTTTATATGATCCAGAAGTATAACATTACTGTTAAATGGCACTGAATGCAATTTAGGATATCGTACAACAATTGTTTGAATTGGTTAGCAATAACATTAGTACTGATAAGAACACATGCATATTTATAATTTTGAAAATATAAGTTATAACTCACACAAATTTAAGGCCAATCATGACCCAATATAATGAACTAGAAAAAGAGGCCTAACGCCTCAAGCTTAAGGCCAACGGTTTGATGAATCCGTTCTTCCATTTGAGACGTCAAGTAATTCTTCCAGTCTCCAACTTGACCCTTCCTAAAATATGCAGCATTAGGCACGAGCTCCGAATCATGGCCACTCGAATTCACCTCCAAATTCTTAAGCCTCTCCAAACTGCACCTCCACAAAAGCTCCTCCGCCTCTCCTTCCCCCGTCAACGGCCTCCCCAAAAACTCAGCAATCCTCGAAACCTCCCTCTTGGCATCCGATTTCATCTCCTCATACTTGACGAACAAGACCTTCTCCAGCCTTCTCCTGCTCTCCAGCCAGTACTCTGCCACGTGATCCGAGAAGGGGCCAAAGGGATGCACGCCGGTGCAGAAGCAATCCACAGCCTCGTCAAGCGGCAGAGGCTCTCGATCGCGCCTGTATATGGCATTGAAGAAGTGCCACATGGAGATGAGGGTGTCCTTGGGGCTCCTGGCGATGTAGACGATCTTGCAGGTGGAGTTCTTGACGGAGGCTGGGAGGTGGGAGTATGGGAGGTGGGTGTGGAGGAGGCGAGGGGCCGAGGCGTCATAGATGTCTACCTTTGTGTTGGTGAAGGGTGCGGACTCGACGGTGGGGACGAGGGTGTGAGGGTTGTCTGTGGCTAAGGGATCGCCGTTTTCGGGTTTTTTGAGGATGGAATGGGAGAGAGCCATGAGCCACGTGGTGCCGGTCTTGATGGACGACGCCAGAACGACGTCGTCTTCTCTGGCGTTGAAGTTGGAGCGGAAGGTGGTGGCCGGGTCGACTACTGTGCTGACCAGCCAGAAACCTTCCAACTGGGTCAGGATGTCGGGTTTGTCCCAGAAACTCGCTTTTGGGAGGGGATCGCCGGTCATTTTTGGATGCTGCATATGCTTTGAGGGACTCAAAATTAGTTTGATTGTTTAGGGTTATAAGAGAAGGTGTGCATGAGCTTACGGATTAAGATACCATGCTAATGTTAATTATATTGGGATTCGAAATGATACAGATCTCAAAAACGACGCATCTGGTTATCGCCTTGGTGCTAACAAGTTCACAATCTAAAGGGAACAGAGTTGCCAACTTTACTCCAATAATTTAATACTACAATACTTGCTACAAACATTATTCAAGCCAAAATATAAGATTCTCACGTGTTGCTCTACCAAAGGAATTACGGGTTTACGCATAACAATTGATTAATGTTATGATCACATATGTGAGACATAAAACTTACATTCTCCCACTTGGCGAACATGTGGGACACAAAGTTTTCGATTCTCCCACTTGTCACACGTGATAGAGCCACAGTAAAATAGATATAATAAACATAAGGCGCGCATAATATTGGACTTTATAAATATTTTCATTATTGGCAAACATAAGTATTATATTAGAGGAACTACTAATGAGAGTCATGGCGGGCATATATCATTCAATCGACATAGTTCCTTCCATGTACCACATCACCAATATCCACTCTAATATAATCTATAAGTGACACCGCGTCCGTAATTGTCTTATTTCAAGACCCCTGCATTAATACTAAAAACGTACATATGCATATCAAATAATAAGTATATGCAGGAAAAGTAGAAACAACTTTATTGAATTCAAAATATCTATAACTTAAGTGTCTGAACCAACATGGAAACATAAAGGTTAGACGTTTCCATACCCAAGACCCATTATGTTAACTTATTCCATAAATGTCTTAGGCGGTAACGCCTTAGTCAACGGGTCAACACTATAAGCTGTGTGCTTATACATTCTATAGATATTATTTGTTCCTGAACTTCATCTTTCATGACAAGAAAATTTAATTCCATGTGTTTAGCTCCTTTGAATACTTGTCATTCTTAAAGAAAGATTCGATTGCATTATTATCAC
>NC_062968.1:16833919-16924300 GCF_023119035.1 Salvia hispanica
GAGGATGAACCCCCAGGCGGAACCCTTTGACTCCCCCGCCATTCCTCTACCATCATTCCCCCGTCCAACAACACCATCATTCTCCCGCCCAACAACACCTTCTTTCACAAACTCAATCTCCACAACAACAGGAAAACTCGTTGGGCATATCGTTATCAATATCTACATCTTCTTCCATTTTTGTTTCATCATCTTGCCACAATCATCATTCTTGTCGCTCAATGCGCCCTACACAACATTACCAACAACATGAATAAACAGTGAAAACACCACAAAAAAGAAAAAAATCTTGATGCAAATTTAACTTACCACATCGGATCGATCGATTGGAGGGAATAGAAACTCCAGAATTGGATTGTTGTTCATCATCAACGCTTGCCGCTTTGTCTTGCTCACCATCTTCTTCGAATTGGTCACAAACCGATCAAGTTCCCAACGTTTCCGTATAAAAGAGCCTCAATATCAGTCAATTTCATTGACATCCGTGCCAAATCTCCCCCTCTTCCGATTATCGCAGTTGAGGCATTTTCCCTTGGGTAAATTCGCAATCCAAATCCAAGTTTTGTTGACACCCAATCTGATAATATTTCCCAAATTTCCCAAAGAATCGTTACATTCATCAATAATATACTCTATTATCTAACTCCTTTCCCAAAAGCAGATTCAATAATTTTCATCAATTAACTAGTGATCAATTGTAGTTATTATAACTCATTTTACTTCATATCACTTCAAAGCAATTCCAGAACCACCAAACAACAACCGGAATAGCAACAAAGATATCAAGATAAACACGGTGTTACTAACTACTTACGTGCCTTGTGAATCTGGACAAACTGAGCCGAAGAAGGCCCAAGTTGCAAAGGGAGGCGACAAGAAGTGGAACGGAGCATTTCAATGGTCAAAGCTCCAAGTGCTCTTCTACGCAATCGTCACTCACCTTGCGAAGCATTTCAATACCGAGATTATCGAATGTCAACAACCGTATTAAAATGTCAACAACTAAAAAATAACACTTATAATTAATGTCAACGACAAATGTCAATAACAAATATTATTTATGTCAATTGCATGTCAACAACAAACTTTATTTATGTGAACTACGATGTCAACAACAAACTTTATTTATGTCAACTATTATGTAAACAATAACATTTCACAAAAAATTTAAAACGTCAACGACAAATATTTTCTTTCAAGACGTATATTATTTATGTCAACAATAACATTTTACATATAATTCATGTCAACAACAATGTTTTACATATAATTTATGTCAACAACAATTTTCATAAAATTTATCCAACGACTTTATATAATTCATGTCAATAACAAAAGTTATTATGTCAACGAGCTATATAATTCATGTCAACAACATATATAATTTATGTCAACAATAATATTTTAGGGAACTCTGTGGTAAAGATCGAAACAGAAATCATGAGAAAACAATTTTTTTAAAAACAATATTTGCGTTCGCGAACTTCAATTTTGTTCACGTACTTTGTTCTTCCTCATACAATCCAGATTTCCTTGCTTAAATTAGATAAATCAGCTAACAGAACCATCCAAATCTGCAATTGCGAGGCAAACAATTTCATCGTTAGGGAGAAAAATTTAACGCGTCATCTTATAACGAAGAATCAAATTACCTAACGAAATCTGGATTTCGAACGAAGCATTCATATCATCGTCTCGGGGGTGAAAAGAGAATCATATTTCTTGAAATTATATGCCCAAACACAAATTCGCCACCACGTCCCGTTGACGACGAAAGAACAATAAATCACAACTTCCAATTCAGATCTTCAACCAGGGGTAATAATCATATATCTCCCGCACTACCGTCGAACAAAAATCAGTAATTTTCCAAAAAGAAGAAAAAACAACACGAAGAGCACAATTAATCGAAACCTCGGTCAAAAATTCGTATCAAATCCAATCAGAGTACAAAAACAATTCCACGATTCTCCGAACAAAATCGAGCTCCCACGTCTTCTCCTTCAAGCTCAAAAATGCACTAGCAATTCCCAAAAATCACGATTCAAACTTGAACTCGGAAAAGTGAGAATTTTATAACTACGAAACGAGAGGTTAGATCGTTCGATTATCCAATCCGTACATTCCACTCACCCATGCTCACCACGAAAATTAATTTACAGAGAGAAAGGCAGTTCCTCACCACCGCAATGACGATCCCGCCGGATTCGACAATTTTCGCACAAAATCAACCGATCCTCGCAGACCTCTCACCCGACCTCGATGCCGCGATTATAGTGCCGTTGCCGCACGCGCCGAGCAGCGACCAGCAAAACTTACCGATGGAGCGATTTCACCACCGGCGGGACCCTGACTCCTTCACGAAATTTGGGTCTGGATTTAGAACTCCGCCGCCGGTGAGAGATTGGCAAATAAGCATAAAATTACTATTATGTCCTTTCATATTAAATTAATCTAAAAATATTTATTGTGTGGCAAAATCTGGACCACTCATTTAATAAAAATGAGTGGCGGATATTGCATCTCATTTCTCAATTAGCCTATATAATCTCAATTGATCATGATCCTATATATATATATATATATATATATATATATATAGGGTCTTGTTAGGATGAGATTTTTGGGCATAATTGAGAAATGAGATAATCTCAACCACTAATTCAAGATTAACTTAATGTCAACAACTATCACATTATAATATCGAATGTCAACAACTTCGTATTAAAATGTCAACAACTAACAAATATCACTTACAATTCACATATCAATACCGAGAATATCGAATGTCAACAACTCGTATTAAAATGTCAACAACTAACAAATAACATTTACAATTCACATATCAATACTGAGAATATCGAATGTCAACAACTCGTATTAAAATGTCAACAACTAACAAATAACATTTACAATTCACATATCAATACCGAGAATATCGAATGTCAACAACTAACAAATAATACTTATAATTCACATATCAATATCGAGAATATCGAATGTCAACAACTCGTATTAAAATGTCAACAACTAACAAATAACACTTATAATTCACATATCAATACCGAGAATATCGAATGTCAACAACTAATAAATAACACTTATAATTCACATATCAATAGCGAGATTAGTGAATGTCAACAACTCGTATTAAAATGTCAACAACTAACAAATAACACTTATAATTCACATATCAATAGCGAGAATATCGAATGTCAGCAACTAACAAATAACACTTATAATTCACATATCAATACCGAGAATATCGAATTTCAACAATATTGATAACGAACTTGCAATTTGTTGTTAAAATTTGCATAAGGATTTAACAATTAACCTAGTGTTATTGAATGTTGGGTTGAATTCTATGTATGTATTCTTGAGTTTGAAGAAGAGGTTAGTCAGTTTGTGATTTAAAATGGAACTAACCCCATTTCTTTTTTAGATTGAACATTTCTCCAAATTCAACCATAATGCTGTAGCTATTTAAATCGTTGTAATCCTTTAGGCACATATCATGTGTCACTCCAATATGGGATATTCATACAATGACAAAAACTTATGTCCACCAGGATTTACTGTGCATCCAAATTTATTAATCTCATTGGGGTTTATTGATCACACTTAGAATTTAATGAGCAGTGCATCCTGAAGTACCGAAGCGTGCCTCAGCCTCCAAACTATTTGAAGAAAAGATAACCAAGACCGAAGCAAGACTGTTTGGGTTTTGATTCTTTTTAATGCAATGACAGCAAACCTAAAGGATCGCAATCAATAATGAATATTACTAATAGCTAACATAGTCGTAGCTGCCCTTTCTATGTTGTGTTTACTAGTCTCCAAATATGATGAAAATTCCGTGGCGTTCCTTAGAAATTTTGTTTTGAGTTGGGCCCAAACCAACATGAGGATTAATATTATTTGAGCTGCGTATTTTAGATACAACTATTTTGTATGTCAACAAAATGTCAACAAAGAGTATAGCTAACATACATCATGTCAACAGATTTCCATTTATGTCAACAGAACATCAATTCAAATATCAACAGATTTTGCATTTATGTCAACAAAAAATTATCATCATAGAATGTCAATAAATCTGCATTTATGTCAACAGAGTATAATTCACCAACAAAGTACAAAAAAGTCATGTTAATTAAAATCAAACCAAAATCCTTTTTCCTGTACAGTTCCATCGCCGCGTTTTGTATCCTATTGTAAAAATTCACACCAAGCTGTATCCTACTGATATTGAGACAAATTAACAAACACATGGAATGCATAGACTATTTTCATCTTCACAAAAAGATTTCCCATTCCAAAACATGTCAATTAGCCACATTGCTGAATTGAAAACAACAACACAAAATTCAGTCAAATTCTAACATCTCCTAATCTAATTTATCTTGATCCATAAAAAAGAAAAAATTAATACACATACCTGCAACATCCTCTCCGTCATAAACGCCGCGGTGAACGGTGCCAAAAGTTCCCCGCGCCAGCACAGATTTGACCACGAATTTCGAGGCATCGATTTCCCAGTCTTGCCTCGCCGGAATCTCCCTCAATTCATCCTGCTGTTGCTGCTTCCCTCGATTCATCCATTCTGCCCTAATTAAAACATGAAATTACTGATCGCCGCTCTCTGGAGTCCTTACCGATCCTGCTTCTCAGATCCGGCGGTCGGATTTGATCAGAAAGCGATCACTAGCAGAATTTCAGCAGCAAAGCCAACAAGGTTTGGAGTTCTATCTATGGAACGTGAAGATGAAATCCTAATTAAAACATGAAATTACCATTCTATCCTTTCATATTAAATTAATCTAAAAATATTTATTGTGTGGCAAAATCTGGACCACTCATTTAATAAAAATGAGTGGCTGATATTGCATCTCATTTCTCAATTAGCATAAATAATCTCAATTGATCACAATCCTATATATATATATATATATATATATATATATATATTTGTTGGATGATATTGGAACATGCTTGACCTAACCCAAATTTTCTGTTAGCCGGAATGGATTGACAGCACCAGAGTCATGTAAAAGCACAAAATGAATATCACACAGTTACCAAAACACAGAAATGCAAAGAGCACCCTCAACAACTAACCATTTAGCTCATCTAAATATAACAAATTTTGAAAACAAATACACGTTGATAATATCCGCATATTCAATTGCATCACGCGGCAGCATTAAGGAACTCATATATCTCAAGCATACAAAAAAAGGAGCCCAGCTTGAAGCTCCGAGACATAAACCTTTGGCTCATAGGCTGCATCAATCCTCGCCCTGCACTAGAAACAACGACGCCTGCATGGAAACAAACACACCATGAACTAAAATCAGCAGTTTCAATACAAGTCTTAGATTAAAATCTCTTCAAATGTTAACTTTTTGGATGCCTCGATATGAATGGACAATAACTGAAAATTAGGAAAGGCAAAAAACGAGTTCAAGAATTGAACAGCATTATTATGCATAAAGAATGGTGATAATATCACTAACCTCCACTTGATATGGACTAGGATACAATTTCCTTGGGTGCAAGGTCCTCCATCTATTTGTGGAAAAAATCATCTCCATTTGGCATCGAAGAAGTTGCAGAATCGGCTGAGAATCTCTTTTCTTCCATGAATGATCTTGCCTTGTCAGCCTCATTTTGCTTTAGCAGACTCCCGATGATGACGTTGTATGTTACACGATTAGGTCCACAGCCGCGATCCTCCATCTCTACCAGCAAACATTTTACCTCTTCCAAAGACCCTTCTTGACAATATGAACCAATGATCATATTATATATATAAGCATCAGGTTGTACACCTTTTGAAGGAAGTTGATTGAAAATATCTCTTGCCATGCCATGTTTTCCATTTTTGCATAATCCATTTATGAGAGCACCATACGTGACTACGTCAGGGGTAAATCCTTTATCTTCAATCAGGCGGAACAATGAAACAGCCTTATCCATCTCTCCATTGCTACACAACACATCCAACAACACATTATAAGTATGCAAGTCAGGAAAACACACTTCTTGATCTTCCATATCCTCAAAAAGTTTCCAGCCCTCGCCAAATTTATTTGCACTAAATAATCCGTGTATCATGGTATTATATGTATGTTTAGTTCGCACCAAGCCTTTATTGGGAATTTCAAGAAAAAGAAGCCAAGCTTCATCCATGCTTCTCTTTTTGCAATATCCATTCAATAAGCTGTTGTAACTTACAATATCAGTATGTTACACAGCCCATCCAACAATAATGAATCAGCCTCATCAATCTCCCCATTGCTACACAGCCCATCCAACAATATATTATAAGTATGCAAGTCAGGACAACATACATGTTGGGCTTCCATATCCTCGAAAAGTTTCCAGCCCTCAACAAATCTATATTTACTACATAATCCATGAATCATGGTGGTATAAGTATGTGTATCAAGCACCAAACCTTTACTAGGAATTTCAAGAAAAAGAAGCCAAGCTTCATCCACGCATCCCTTCTTGCAATATCCATTTAATAAGCTATTATAGCTAACAATATTAGGCATTAAGCCTATCTATTTCACCTTTCATACAAAATCCATCAATAAGTGTACTATATGTGACCACATCAGGAGAAATGTTTTGTTGCGTCATAATTTCCAATACATTTGTAGCCTCTTCCATCTTTCCTTCCTTACAATATGCATCGATCAATATACTGAAAGTATGCACATCCAAAGATATCGTTGAATTGGCCATTTCATTCAATAAGTCTCCAACATCGGTATGCCTACCATTATCACATAGTCCCTTAATCATGGTATTATATGTGACAACATTAGGTAAAATACCTTTGCTGATCATCTTAGTTAGAAGTTGCAAAGCATCATCCATCTTTCCACCCTTACACAACCCATCAATTAATGTGCTATAAGCCTTGATGTTGGGTCTCCACCCACAACTTTCCAATCTACGAACCCAATCATAAGCCGCAATGACCTGTCCAGTTTTGCATAACCCATCTATCCAGTGCAGAATCATAACCTGATCAGGCTCGCAAAGTTTTAAATCCAGAACCTTTTGGAATAATTTCACAGCTTCTGCTTCCTTACCCTCTAAAAACAACCCTTTAATGAGATGGCTGATTGTCACAACATCTGGTTCGTATCCACCCTTAAAAAAGAAGGCCATTATAGCAAAACCAGAGTTTATATCTTTCAAGTGACAGCAACAGTTAACTGCAATACTCATAGTGTACATATCAACAGGGAAACCAATTTGAAGCATTTCATCAAACACCTTAAGGGCAAATGAATACTGCTCAATCTTTACACAAACGCTCGTAAGTTTGTTGTACATTCGCATAGAAGGCTTCGGCTGCATATTTTCTATTGTTTGAAACAATTTAATAGCATCGTCTAATTCTTTAACAGGAACTGAATCTATTCTGCACCTCTTAGGTTGAAAAGCCTTGGAAGAGAAGACAGAGAATAAAGGAGAGAGAATACCGGCTTTATGAGACCATCGATTGAGAAATCCTCTCCCATTAACGAGATCGATTGCAGATACAGCAGTCCTTCTGCTCATCTCCTTAATCAGCGGGAGAGATTCAAAGTGAGGAAATGAAATGGAAAGAGAAGAAAAGGGAATTTTTAGACCATACGATGTGGTTTTATATGGAAGAACCGAAGAAGTAACATAATTTTTTAAAATTATACTCCCTCCGTCCTGCTTTAGGAGTCCCGGTTGAGTCGGACACATATTTTAAGAAAAAAGTGTTTGACTGTGTAATTAATAAATATTGTAGTAGAGGTTGGGACCCACTTTTAATTGAGTGTCCAATAAATAAATGTTATAGTGGATGTTAGGACCCACTTTTAACACTTTTTTATTAGTTGTAGTGGATGTTGGGACCCACTTTTAACACTTTGTAAGCATTTTTTATTAATTTATCTCAATCAGGACTCCTAAAGCGGGACACTCAAAATTGATCAACCGGGACTCCTAAAGTGGAACGGAGAGAGTACTATATACTCATTTGGTTTATTACTCACTCCGTCCTCAAAGAATATACACTTTGAGTTCGGCATGAATTTTAATGTTAAATTGGTAAAATAAGAGAGATGTCAAGAGAAAAAGTAATTAAAATATTAGTAGTGAAAAATGGGCCTCACCTCATTAACAAGAAAAGACTTTCCAAAATTAGAAAGTGCATATTTTTGTAGCACGAACTAAAAAGGAAATAGTGCATATTCCTTGTGGGACGGAGGAGTATTAACTAGTATCAACCCCGTGCGTTGCACGACATATTGAATTTTCTCATATAAAATTGAAAATTTCAATTAGATAAATTATGATAAAAAATAAAATTATATAGAGTTTTTAAATCACTAATACAATACTACTCCCTCCGTTTTAAAAATAGAAACAACACGGGTTTTAATGTGCAATTTGGTAAAATAAGAAAGAGTGAGAGAAAAATTGGTTAAGTAAGAGAGAATGAGAGAAAAAAGAAATGGAATTAATATTAGTGGATTATAGGATCCACTTTATTAGTGGTATAAGTGGTAAATAAATTGATGTATATGAGTGTAAAGATTTCTTAAAATAGAAAGTTAGAAAGTTGATATTTTTAGGGAACGGACTAAAGTAGAAAGGATTGTTATTTTTACAAACGGATGGAGTATAAAATAATGACATTAATTACGAAGCAATCTTGATTATGTTACTAATAATTTTTGGTAATGTTGAAAAATCAATACAATTTTCCATATTGGTGGTGGTGGAATTTTTGGTAATGTTGAAAAATCAATACAATTTTCCATATTGGTGGTAGTGGTGGTGGTGGTGGTGGTGGTGGTGGTAGTAGTAGTAGTATAACTCCCCGGCAGCCGTTCCCTGCCTCGTCACCCGTCGCGCCTCGCCGCTGCCCAGCCGAGCCACCGTCCTTCCTCAGTGTTCCACCGCTATGTCTCGTTGGCTTTGGTTCTATCTATACTGTAGATTGAATTTCTTTTTCTCAAGATTTGGTTTAGATCAACTTTATTCATCAAGATTCTATTTATTCCGCTTCCGCCGCCGTCGGCCCTCTTGCATCGCTGCCTCCGCAGTAACCCATAGCGTCGCCGCTTCCTCTGCATCTCTGGCATCTCTCTCGTCGCCTCATCCGCCAATGGTCGCCGGAGCCGTCGCCGGATTCCATTTGTGCATATTCTAGTCCGTCTATCTAAAAGTGTTTTAAATCTTCTTCAAGAAGTTTGCATTTGGTTGGACCATTTGAGAAGCCAATAGGAGCTGCAATTTTTTTTATCCAATGACTGCCATTTCACAAAATGACCAAAAGGGTGAACAAAAATAGCTTCACATTTATAAAATTGTCTTTTCACCAAACTGTCACTTTAGATTAGTAAGATATGTGAGTGAGATGAGTTAGTGGAATGTGAGGTCTCTTTACCATTTATGGTAATTATGAGCCGGGACTCCTATTCGTGGACGGAGCAAAATGGAAAAACGAGACTCATATTCGTGGACGGAAGGAGTTGTAGATTCTTTTTTTTAATAATGTTGAAATTTTAATTTAATACTTGTGTTGGAATTAATTACATTTGTCATCAATCCATTTAATTACTAATCATATACTCCCTCCGTCCTAGATAATTTGACCTAGTATTCCATTTTTGTCTGTCCCAGATAATTTGAACCATTTCACTTTTACCATTTTTGGTAGTGGACCAAATATTCCACTAACTCATTTCTACTCACATTTTATTACTCCCTCATTCCCTGAAATTTTGTCACCTATTTCATTTTTCGTCCGCCCTAGAAATTTGTCACCTTTCACTTTTACCATTTTTGGTAATTGACCCCACATTCCACTATCTAACTCATTCTCACTCACATTTTATTTTAAAGCTAATATATAAAAGTAGAACTCAATTTCAACAAAAAATAGAATCCAAAATAATTTATGCTCGTATCTCTATACCATCACCCATCGCCCCCGTATATCTCTAATAGCTTTCATCTTCTCTATTCATCGTCTCCAACACTTTCATCGTCCTATGTTGACATTTACTACTAGATCACTAAATTACACATGGCAAGTTTATTACTAGCTCTAAAATTCTCATAGTCATAAATTAGTTGTAGTCACCAATTAGCGAAAGACTTAACAATTAGATTACACCCACCCCTGCGGATGGCAGTATTAAATTTATGATGATTTTTTACGGTCATTTACCATTAAAATTAATCAGATGTATTTTGGGAAAGTTGGACAGATTTTTTGAAAGAGGAATCCAAGTAAAAACAGACACTTAATTTATAGATACTGCTACTCTGAAAATTTCCTCCTGAAGCTTTAATTTTGTGAAAATGGCGGATTCTGAAACCCTAGTTACTGCTCCATCTACTAGCCTAGAAGAAGACAGCAACGCTAACGATGTTTTGATGCCCGACGCTAAGAACGCTACTGAAGGCTCCGACTCTGACTCCGACTCAGAATCCGAATCGGACTCCGACTCTGAAGATGAATCCCAGGCGAAGGCTCAAATTGAAGCACTGGAAACACAGCTCTACAATAATCCATCGGATTACGATACTCATGTCCAAGTAAGCATCCTTTCCTGCCGATAACTAAAATGAACATACACACTTTCACTCATTTTGTGTGCTTAGATTTTTGTGAATATGTGTACTAGCTTTTCTGTCTGTAAGCTGGAGTTATGCCACGGGGTTTATTGCAATAGATTGGCGCTTATCCATCATTTTGATGGACCGAGTTTTTTTTAGTCTTCAAATTTGGTCACTCAATCCGGTATGAAGGATAAAAATGCTGATTCTCAGTTTATCTGTGTGAATCTTGAAGTATATCAAAGCTCTGCGGAAGCAGGGGGAGTTAGAGAAGCTGAATCAAGCAAGGGAAGCAATGAGTTCGTTGTTCCCACTGACTCCTGATATGTGGCGCGAATGGGCCAAGGATCAAACTACTATTAGCTCCTCGTGGGTTTTTTATCTACTTTTTTTGTTTGTCGTTGCTTGTTTTGGATCCTTGTCTCAATATTCCAAATTATCTGATCACTCTGGTCACTCTAAACTCCAAAATTTTAACTGGTCTCCCATATAATTTATAAGGTATAGCTATCGAAAGAAAGTCAATAGTGTTTTGGCTTACTGAATTAGGAATCAACAAGGTGATATGTTTTAGTTCTGAACATTGCCTAATGCGATCTGTTTGTGTTGGCACTCAATGCTTCTATTACATATATTCTTTCTGATAGTTGGTATGATATAGTTTCTGCGACCTCATGATTTTTTTGGTGTTAGAAATATTTGCATACCGAGGTAATTAATACATGGTGTAGGGACAAAGCAAGTATGGCTTATCATTTCACAAAAGTGGACGTGTTTGTAAAGTATACATATATTCTTTCTGATAGTTGGTATGATATAGTTTCTGTGACCTCATGATTTTTTTGGTGTTAGAAATATTTGCATACCGAGGTAAAAAATACATGGTGTAGGGATAAAGTATGAGCAAAAAATTTCAATTTAAAATAATAAACAATTGGAATTATGTATGTCACGCAAAGCAGTGCACGCCCAAGTGTCACACGAGTTTTAATAGAAGTGAGGTAGTGTGTTTTGCGAGTGGAGAAAGAGCCCCACTTTGCTGCATTTTACATACTCCCTCCATCCTTAAAAAACCACTATTTCCATTTTGGTCTGTCCCTTAAATTTATGCACTTAAAATGTGGTCAGATTCATGTTTCATGTTTTATGTTGTGACTATTGTTGGACATACTGTCACATTATTATGTGATAAAATAATCCCTTTGCAGGCTAGAAGCACTCCCTCAGATCGAAAAGCTGTATGAACGAGGAGTGTCTGATTATATGGTATGCTCTTGTATTATACCTGAAAACCTAACTATAGATTACAGTTTACTAATCTCCATGACAATCAGATTAAATTCTGTTCACAAGTGAAAACTATATCCACTTTTTTACGTACTTCCTTTAGTTATTGGTGACCACAAGCTTCAAAGTGTGACTTTTACTAATATTAATCAAGCTGAATAACATAAAATATTATTCTCCCTCCGTCCACAAAAAATAGACAAGTTTTACCATTTTGGGCCGTCCACCAAAATTAGACTAAGTCTAAAAATGGAAAGTTTTAAACCAATACTAACCATATAGTACATCATTCTAAATGTGGACCCCACAATCCACTAACACTACTTTCCCCCCATTTTCTCTCCTCTCTTACTTTACCAATTATGTATTAAAACCCGTGCCATTTACAACTTTGTCTATTTTTTGTGGTCGGAGGGAGTAATAGCAAAGGTGATCTTATGGAAATTGAACTGTTTCACTTAAAAGATGCTCTCTATATATTTGTACATATGTATAGTCATGTGCATTTCTTTAAAAGCATTTTGCAGTTTGCCATCTAGTATCTAGTAATAAAGAGTTGACTGATGCTTCTTTGTGCAGTCTGTTGACCTTTGGTGTGACTACTTAAATTTTGTACAAGAACATGATCCTTCTGTCAAAGAATGTTCTGCTGTGGGCATCTCGAAAGCAAGAAATCTGTTTGAGCGTGCACTTACTGCTGCTGGCTTGCATGTTGATGGAGGTCACCACATATGGGAACTGTACAGAGAATTTGAACAAGCGATTATTTTTATTATTGACGAAACTGACTCTGCGGTTAGAGACTGTTATTCATTTCCTACATCAGTTTAATGAGTTTTCTGTAAACAATGTTCTCCCTGTGGTACTTATAACTGTGGTATGTGTCATTGGAATATAATTGGTCACTTTGTGGCATTAGAATTGCTTGTTCTTATGTCATCCTTGCCTACTCAGAGTCTACTAATAGATATTGGGACAAGGAGGTCAATACAATTATAGGGTTAGTTATTTCATCTTCTATGTAGGGGCAAGCTTCTCTTGATATAGCTGCTGATGTAGTATAATATTTTGAATGGCTGTTCCTTAAAATCATATGTTTGGTAATCAAAAGATTTCCCATTTTATTGTCAGAAGATACTTTACTAATTTCAGTCTAAGGCCTTTGATCAGATCTTAGAAATCTGTGTTTGTGCTTATTTTTACCAGCTTTTTCAGCCAGTTTTTGTTTCTAATCAGAAATATTATGTTCTTTCTTGTTAACTGGTATGTCACTTTGACTTTGTATAAGTTTCCGTAGTTAATAGTGGCTGCTTATTTTGCAGGCAAAAGAAAAGCAGATCCAGCGCGTGCGAAATTTATTTCATCGTCAGTTATCTATTCCCCATACCGACCTAAAATCAACACTTGCTGCGTACCAGGCCTGGGAAGCTGATCAGGGGCGTCTCACTAATGATAACAATAAAGATTTAGATGACCTTCCATCTCATGTTGTCTCTGTATATCAAAAGGCATTGGAGATGCTGAATGACCGAGCTCATCTAGAAGAAAATATTTCCAAGAGCAATACAGATTCTGAAAAACTTCAAGATTTCATGGTACGTGCACACTAGAACCCTCTTCTCTCTACCAGAAGGAAATAATCTATTTTTTAAAAAAAGAACACTCATCAACCACTTTAAAGGACTGAAGTTCTGCTTGTACAAAAGATGAGAGATTTATATTTTGGTCACGTTGTAGGTTGATGCAAATTGAGATTCACTTACAGATACAGAAATTTTGTGCTGGTGCCAAAAAGTTGTCTAAGGTGCAAATTAAAAACCATTGAGTGCTAGTACTTGTTATAGGACATTGCCTTATTGGGTGGGTTTATGTTATTTTTTAATTGATCTGCAGCACTTCTCCTCTTTCTTGGAATAATATTCGTATCACAAAATGGAACATAAATAATGGAATAAATCGTGTTGTCTTGAGAGTCTTAGAATTTTAGCTGTGTGGCCATCACTATAAGATGTCCTTTTATCTCTAGTAGTGGCCCTTCATAGTCCTTTTCTTTTTGGAGATTGACTTTGTTACTAGGAGTTGCTGTTGTTTTAGCATGATTTGAAAGTGATACATTATAAGATGAAGGGATCTAGGTGTAAGATCATAAGCTCTTCAAATATTATTTTAATTTTTGTAAAGAAAAGAAAAAAGAAACGGCTTATTTGCCTTATTAAGTTCAAACTTCAAACAGACCTCGTTGAGGCAGTAGCTTAATGCTCTTGGTGATTTTAGTTGTCCATCAGCACTTCATATCTTTATGAAATATTTGTAGAATCTAGATGGTAACTATACAGCTGTTTTAATTTCATTCCCAGTTCCAATACCCAGTGCCCAGATAATGATGATAATGGATTTTTGATTGAGGGTATAGGGCTGAAAGAAGTTTTTGCAAGTGTGTATATTGAGTAAGAATAAATCGAAGCACATGTGTGTATATTGAGCAAGTGTGTATATTATGTAAGAATAAATCGAAGCACACGTTATGAGTGTTAAGCCAGCCATAGAACTCTGGAAAAAAAGTGTCTTAATGTAAAACCAATTAGGTCTTCAGGTTTATATATACAGGACTTCTGCTTTAGTTGTTCACCTTTGGACTCTTCCCAGTAATGTATTTTCCAGAACAAATAAGGTTGCATTTTACTGGAGGTTTTGATTTGAGGAGATGAATCAGGGAAAGAGCTGAGTTGGTCTGTTTTAAGTTGGCATCAAATGCCCCAAATAATGGTACACAATTAGAGTAGGTTTCATGTAGAGTACACTTATTTAAATGGTTCCATTCAATGAAGTTGTTGATGTGAATATCTTACCATATTACAAATCCTCCTAACTGACTCGCTAAAGTTTTATTTTCTCATCTATCATGTTGAACACTGAAAGTGTTCTAGTTCTGATAATAAAATGACCAATTCTTATCACTGTTAAAAGACAGATGTGTATTGTCTAATATTTGTAGACAAGTTTCAAATTGCTAATGATTTTCATACTTCTGCAGACTTACTTGAAATTTGAGCACTCATCTGGTGATCCAGCACGTATACAGATCTTGTATGAACGAGCTATAGCCGTGTTTCCTGTATCTGCTGATCTATGGCTTGACTATACACAGTATCTGGATAAAACATTTAAGGTTTTGTACTTCATTTTATGTAGTTGTGTTTTCTCACATTTATAATTTCTGAGATTGCAATCAAAATGACATTTGAACTGATGCATTGCAGACTGCCAGAATTGTGAGGGACAGCTATTATAGGGCCACAAGGAACTGTCCTTGGGTGGGTGAATTGTGGGTTCGATACTTGCTTGCCCTGGAACGTTGTCATGCTTCTGAGGAAGAGTTATCAACAGTATGTATCTATTCTAGTCCTTCGATGAGTCTGACACCTAATAGATGATTTTTTATATCTTTTGTGCCTTTTATTTCTTGTTCAATGTTGTAGGTGCATTTTTAATGCACTACTTAAGTTGACATATAAGAAATCCTCCTTCTGATTTCTTTTTTTAGGGGGGTGGGAGCGAAGTTATTTCTTAGAGAATACTCAATTCCATAAGGTCCATACTGTGTTGTTGTTTCACAAGATTGGAAATCAACCATTCAACTCTGCTATCTTAGACTAGTTTCTTTATGCTGCAAAAGAAAAGTAGAAATCCAAGAAAACTGCATCAATAACTTAGGCATCATGTGTCAGAGACTCAGAGGTATCAATCTGATATAGTACACACATTTTTGAGTTATCTAATAACTCTAAATCTATGGATTTCTGATATGACACTGCAAACTTGTTGCATGTGCCGTTTCAAGTTCTGGAGTCAACATGCAAAGAGAGTAGATGCATGTTTAAGGTTTAATCTAATTCTGTCTGGTCCTGTTATTTGAAGAATTTTATTTCTCTTTCAGTATTTAATTATGTAAACTACTTTTTGTTACAGTGTGGTGCGTAATCTCTAGATCTTCTTCTCTTGCTATTCCTGTGCTCCCCTCCCTTCCTTTTTTATTGTGTGCAACTTCTTATTTCTCATTATTTCAGGTATTTGAACGATCACTGCTGTGCACTTTTTCAGGATTTGATGAGGTACAAAATTTTAACATATGATTGATTGTTCAGAAAAATATGCATTTCAAGTATTGGGAGAGTTACTGAACATGCTTACTGTCTGTGGCTCTTCTGAATAATTTGTTCTTAACCGGAAGTGGAGGACATTGACCTGTGTTTTCTTTTGTACTGCACATGTAGTTCTAAACATGTAGGGTCTCATGGATTTAGACTTATATACCTGGAGCATTGATGTCAACTCATTGCTGTTTTCTTGTACTCCATATTTCTGACTTTGCCTGCACTTTCTGTCAGTACCTAAATGTATTCCTCACAAGAGCCGATGGGTTAAGGCGGAGAATGTCTTCATCTACAGCTGTGAAGGATGAAGTGGACTATGCAATTTTAAGGGATATATTTCAGGTTTTATATTGTGGACTTATTTTAAGTGTTTTTACTGACTATTGCCTTGGGTTCCTAGACCTCTGATTTTTACAAGTCTGTTTATAGTAATTTTGTATTGATGATTAATTTGTAGACATGTTGACGCTCTTAGTTTTTTCCCCTTTATTGGTGTAACTAGTCAATATATCTGAAGTAGAATGTGACAGCCGCACACTTGTTTTGTTCTGTTGTTACTCTTGACAAATACTTCCTCCGTCCACCATAAGCGATTCACATTCCTTTTTGGGATGTCCACCTAAAATGAGTCATTTCCGTTTTCAGCAAAAAATAACACCTTTCCTCTCTCTTACTTTATCCTCTCTTCACTTCTCTACTTTATTCTCTCTTTACTATTTTACTTTATTCTCTTTCCACTTAACTCTTGAAATACTATCATTTTCTTAAACCCCGTCTCCAAAAGAAACGCCTCGTTTATGGCGGGGCGGAGGGAGTACTATTATGTTGGTGTTCATATTGTTAGAACTATTGAATCTTAACTTATCACACACAAGCATGGCAACAGCTAGATGCATATGCCTTTCTTTATGATGTGGAAAAATATGAGCCCAGAGGATTTTGAACCATACCTTATCACATCTGAAATCTCTAGATTGAAAAGGTTCACAGGTTTAAAATAGAAGCTTTATTCATATTTTATTTACTGCTTCTTGTGCATTAGTCAGGCTGGTTGCTAATTGGTAGTTTTGCAACAATAAGCTACCTTACTTTCTGATCTTGTCTTCTATGTCCTTTATCACAATTGTTGATTGACATTGTTTAATTACTTCCTGATCTTGTCTTCTATGAGAAATCAAATTATATGGCAATGCTATGCATTATGCAATAGTTATTGTATAGTTCTATGGTTATTTATTATTTTTGAAGCCCTCGGCTTAAAACACGAGTTGCACAGTATCATGCTCCTCATTAAATGTTTATAGATGCCTTGTATCCATGATGGCTGAATAGCCACCAACTACTCTCATTTCATGTTTTGCTTTGTTGATTTTGATGTGTGTATCTATGTGCTGAAGCAGTATGAAAGTCTAAAAAAGATGTACTGCTTAATGGTATCAGTCTATTTTATGTCAACTGACTATATTGGCAAAATGAGTGCCTTTTACTTTTGAAATCTATTAACCCCTGTTTACATAAGTTTTTTTTGTTTTTTGGATCTTAGCGTGCATCAGATTACCTATCCCCACATCTCAAAAACACAGAAAGCTTACTTCGCTTGCACAGTTATTGGGCTCGACTGGAGTTGAAGTATGGAAAAGATTTGACTGCGGCTCGTGGCGTCTGGGAGAGCTTGCTTAAAATATGGTGTTCCCTATATTCTTGCCCTTTTTTGGTTGATTCTTTAAAACTTTATTGTTATAAACAGAGTTATTAAACTATATTTTTCTGTTCTAATATTTTCTAGTGGGTCTATGATGGAAGCTTGGCAAGCTTATATAGCATGGGAGACTGAGACGGGCAATATAAATGAAGGCAGATCCCTTTACAAGAGATGCTACAGTAAGAGATTCCCTGGAACAGGCTCAGAGGTAGGACTTTGGGCTGACTATTGCTGTAGTTGGTTAGAAGGGCTAACCCTTTCCTTTGATTTCTCTTGGTGGGTAACGGGAGCTGGTTGATGAAAATTTTTCTCTTTAAGTGTCTTCTACCTCTTTTTGGAGTCACCGCGTTATCTTGTATCCCACTTAAGAAAAAGAAAAATGATTTTTCTCAGGGGATGTATCTGCTTCATAACATCTTCAAAGTTCAAACTTGTCTCTGAAATTCTTAAAGACAGTATTCACTTTTCAAAGGTTTTAGACATAGTCAGCTTACTGCCTTTTGTTATTATATGCTGCAGATGATTAATTTGTTTGAAGAATAGGAAACAGGCTTGTTTATTTTTAAAGCTTTTTAGACTAGAATTGTATTGTATGTACTTTGTGCAGAAATCTGATCTGAATAGTGCTTCTTTAGTGATAATTGATATAGCCAATTATTAAATTAGTGAATTGCTTAATAGGTATGAACCAGACAACATTATTTGGATGCTTGAGTGATAAGATGCATGTAAAACATTTTCCCACTTATTGCACCATTGTTGTTGTGGAACTCAACAAGCCCATGCATTCAAGTCCTTTTTGTCCTTTTAAATAATGGTGATGTCCCTTGTTCGACTATTCCTCATAAAAGTCAACCCTCACATGACTTAATTGTAACTAATGCCTTCTTGGACTTGACTGATCTCACTTTGTATTGGTTCAGAGTCTTCTTGATGTTTTTCAATTGAGATACATGTGATACCTTTGGATTAGATGATACATTCATTTCCTAAAAAACAGAATCATTCAGGATATTTGCCATTCATGGCTGCGCTTTGAGAGAGAATATGGATCACTGGAAGAGTTTGATATTGCTGTTCAAAAGGTACTTCTCTGTTTAAATTTTGTTTTCCAATATGCCTTACCTGATGTTCACTACTTAAGACTACATTCTTTGGCATTACTCGCAATATATAGCCCCTTTACTTCTTAAAGTTTTTCTTTTCACTTGTTATAATAATGCCACCTTTCTGACTTGCTCTGCATTATTGCCAATATATATGCAAATAGTCGTGATGAATAATAGGCAGGTCATTTTTTTTAACTGCATATTATCTGCATCATTTTATTAGTCAAAGAGGCACATTACATTCCTCAACACTTAACTTGGGATATGTTCATAGAAGTTATGTGGTGCCAGGCTGTGCCCCTAATTGTCTATGTGGAATTGTGGATCAGTATGTTTGTTAGTAGCATTACGCTGAACTGTCAGTAAGCATAATTAATGGGTCAATATTTTCATTATTTATTACCATATCATCTGTTTGCCAACTAGAATAAGAAGCCTGTATGTGACACATGCATAGAACTTTAGAGTTGCTGGAGAAAGTGAAAGTAAGAAGTCTCTTGTATTGATGCCCATTTGATTATGTCCTGGATTACACATTATTAACCTTAGTGTACCTTTTGTTTTAGTTAGACATGATTATATGAACAATACTTGCTGAAAATAATTTGGGATACCTGCAATTTAGATGATCAGGCTCTTCATATGAGATGCTTTGAATTTAAGATATTTTATTATTTTACAGTATCCCTTTTGATTATTCCTTCGTGTGTTGCATCCAATGTTAACATTGTTGCAGGTGTCTCCTCGTCTTCAAGAGTTGCAGCTGTTTAGGTTGCAACAGGAGAGCAAAAATGTCATTCCTGCTGCAAATGATAGAGAAAATCCATCCAAGAAAAGTGCCCGGGAAAAGAGGAAGCTAACTTCACATTCAGTAGAAGAACAGCCACCAGCTAAGCATCACAAAAGTGCGGCTCACGATTCCAACAAAAAAATTCAGAATGATAAAGGTCAGCCAAGGCAATCAGCTGAACCAAGTGAAGCTGCTGAGTTAAAAAACAAAAATGCAGAACGTGCTAAAAACCAGGAAATGCAGGATAAATCTAAAAACTCTATCCAATTTAATGATCAATGCACTGCCTTCGTTTCCAATCTGAATCTCCAGGCATGTCATCCCGTGCTAAGACTTTCTTTTGTAACCAATCATCATTAATTAATGGATAATGATATTCATTACAATACGTGTAGGCAACTGCTGATGATCTGCATAATTTCTTTGCTGATGCTGGTGGAGTTGTTGCAGTTCGATTACTAAAGGACAAATTTACCAGAAAATCAAGAGTAAGTGCTGAGCATTTTATTCCCATCGGGGCAGTAATTAATATGTACAATTCACTTATAGTGGGTTTTAATGTTCGTCTTCCTAGGTTTGCAACTTTTTGTTGTTAATGTTTTATTGGCTACATTCTTGCTTAAAAAACCAAAATTTTCTCTTTTACCAGCTCTGACAAGAATAAAAGTCTTGGAGATGCCATTTTCCTTAGAAAGTAAAAAGGAAATTGATTAGATTAATGTTGATGTTGCTCAGTGGTACAATATAGTGGCTGAGACCCTAAAATCTCTGTTCATTTAGAGTTTGGTCTTGGGATTTGCATTCTATAATTCTGTTGGATTTACACCTGTTTCTTCATGAAGGGGTTGGCATATGTGGATTTCTCAGACGATGCACACCTTGCAGCGGCTTTACAAAAGAATAAACAAATCTTTATGGGCAAGAAGTTAAGCATTTTGAAATCAGATCCTAAGCAAGGCAGGAAGAAAGAAGTTGCTGGGCGTAGTGGCAGAGCAGAACATGGTAAGTTAATACATCAGCATGTCTATCATCAAATTTTGATCCTACCTTGTGTTTGTCAGTTGTTATTTGAGACAAATCTAAAATGTCAATTGCTGTTTGAAGTAGAGGATATTCCGTCAGACGCTAGGTAGTTACTAGATGCTGTCATTTTATAAAATGTTCTCGTCCAAAACAAAAAAACAAGTCCAAGGGGAGGAACATATCAACGCCAGGCAGTTGATTTGCTAGACTGATCCCTCATCCGATCTGCTTTGGCATGGATAGCTTGCCTATGAAATTTCCTGCTTTACTAAATTCACTGCACAATATATGTGATTCATATTGCTGTAACGTTGCAGGCCGATCTGACACACGAGAGACTCCCAAGGGGAAAATGGACATTCAGCCACAATCTCCCACTTCTGGGCAGGGTGATGTTAAGTTGAAGGGGAGGAACACATTTGCAGTACCAAGAAATGTTAAACCTCTCGGTTGGAGCAGTCGAAGCACACCACCATCTGATGCAGCTAATGAACAGGAGGCCGATAACCCCAAATCTAATGATGAGTTCAGGAAGATGCTAATGAAATCATGATGGTCAAATAAGCCACTGCCTATGCTTGTAGTTTGACTAAAAAGTTGGATTGCTTGATGATCGTTTTCTAATTGGGCACACGTCGATAATCTGTATTAGTATGATATCAAGCAGTGTTTCTTCACTCATATATCAGTTTGACAAGTCTTTTTTAATAGTGTCAAGATCGTAATTTTTCAAGAGGGATACACATTTTTGGCTCATTGGACATGGTTGAAATGCATTGGTCGTACACCCTACTAGTTTTGTTAGATAACTGATGCAGGGAATGTATGAACTATGAAATAAGTTCTACTCGTCAATTCACTACAGAATATAGGAAGCAAACGAGTACAAGTACACCACCAAAAACAAAGCCCACATACAAGATAGAAGGGAATGCATTAGAAAGCTTGGAATGATTATTCATCTAAGATTAAGATAGTTGTAATAATATTTAATCTAATGAACCAAATACATACGATATTTAATTGTGAGATATAATCTTGCAAATCAAAAAACCCCTTAGTGAATGAGTATCATTTTAATTTATAAATTGAAAGATGTGTCTTTGAATAGATATATTTTCAATCTGCTACATCATAAAATTTCCCTAAATCTGAAATCATATAATAGTCGAGAAAAATAGCAAAGGTAAATATAATCGATTCTATTAAAGTTGCAAAATTTGCCACAAACCAATTCTACATAGATGATTTTTGTGATAATTTATAAAAATAAAATAATGTTTCGCTTATAGTAATTCTAAGTAGTCTCTGAATAATAGAGACACATCAGAAGCGTCCACGTACATTTATTTAAAAACAAAAACAAAATTAAAACAAAAACAATACCATCCACATCTCTTAAAGCACGTGAAAAAAACATACTATTATCCATTAGGCACCAATATATCTATGGCCTAAACTTAGTAAACTATACGTCCAAATTAAGTACTTTTCAAGTATACGTACTTATTAAAACACTGAAACTGAAAGTAGTTATTTTTGGTATATCTATATAGTATATACACCAACGTTTCCTCTATTTGATAAATACCTAGTTCTAAACGGAGTAGTATCTTTTGGAAAATATGAGTTTTTTCCTCTCGAATCTATCTTAACTATGAACCTTTTTAAAAATTTAATGGCTTGGGAATGGGATTATTATTATTATTATTTAAACTGCAAACTTAAGTCGTGGAAGTTTAATTATGTTCTAGTGAAGTTCGGATCACAATTTTTTGAAGCATGCACACTATATAATTGAGTAAAATGACACCCAAGTTTTTAAGAGTATTAGGCAAGTAAAAATCATTGAAAGCTATCGTTGTTGGGGTTCAAAGTTCAATTTAATTTTTGTTTTTCTTTTTATAAATCTTTATTTTTCAGAATACTATACACTTCATTTAAAAGGAGATCGAGTTTGAACTTCTAACATTATAATTGATCTTAGACCATCTCCAACAATTTACACCAAACGCAAACTTATTTTTGAGTATACGTCACACCAAAAATAGTTTTACTCCAATCATTTACACTAAATTCAAAATTTACACTATTTTTGGGTTTTTGTCTCACAAAATTTTTCCAGTAACACCATATTTGGTGTTGTTTCAAAAAAAAAACACCAAAAATGGGTTCGAGTTTGGTGTATGGTTGGAGAAGATTTCTACACCAAAACTCATTTATGGAGTACGGTTGGAAATGGTCTTACCACCTAAATGAGAGTTATTGCAAAAAAAATTTTAGATATTACAAACAATCCTTATCATTATTTTGAGATGTTTAAACAGGCCATATTTTGATCATGTAGTAAATGAAATTAGCCTGCCATATTTTACACATAACTTTTTTGGAATTTGCAAACACTTTTTTATCAAAAAATAAATTACTACCCTCCCCGAAAAAATTCGATACATATTACCATTTCGTCCGGGCCCCAAATTTGATACACTTCACTTTTGCCATTTTTGGTAGGGACCCATATTCCACTAACTCATTCCTACTCACATTTTATTATAAAACAAATACTTTAAAAGAGACCCACATCCCACCAACTTTTTCAATTCACTTTCCATTACATTTCTTAAAACCCGTTTCTGATCAAAAAGAAGAAATTTTGGGGACCAGTAGTATATACTAAGATTAGCAAGCTATTGTGAGACTATCATATTATAGTAAATTATGTTTTTTTTGCAAGTAGTAATTAATAAATTTAAAAGTAGTGTAATTCTTTTGAATATAAGTATATTTAATGCTAGTTTTCTAGATGTTAGGTTTTCCCACAAAATGGCATTTATACCCTCCGTATTTTTTCACATTCCCAAAATATCCCCGATGTTTTCGCCTCGTATTTATAAATTAACATTGTTCCCGCCTTTACGCAAGTTACGCCCACACTGGGAGGAGCATCCACCAACAAGATCCAAGTGAACGCAAATTACTTTGCTTATGTTCACCGATCATTACTTTTTTATGCTTCAATTGAAATGATTTGGTTTTTGTACTTAATTTCTGGTGTATTACCATTTATGTGACTATACACATTTTATTTGCACTTAATTTGGCATATGATTATGATTGTTGAGTGGATTACTCATTGTCGTCGGTGCTTTGTGTGCAAACTCGGGCTCACTTCACGGTGAAGTCTACATGGCCGAGTCACGTCGCACCGGTTTTGGGCCACCACGGAAGACAACCTAAAACGGTAAAATGCTCACATGTACTTTATGGCTTCCGATAATTACCGCCTCTTACACTATCTTCATTTGTTTGTTAAGCTACCGTGTAAAAAGAGATACTTTTTTTGTTTTATACACCCACCGGGTCGCATCTCCAACCACCGGGAGTGGCATCTCGTTCACCGGCTCCTTGACCGTGGACTATCGTGTGGAGTGACAGAAGAGGAGATTCTAATTAGATCGTTGAAAGAACTCGTGCCACTGGGTGGAAAGCAGCATAATGGATTTAGGGGGTGTACCGGGTAAGATTGAGGATGCGCTGCGCCGCGAGTTCCCTAACACCGACTTAGGCGAACCCACATATCCAGCCCAAGATTCATACCTTTGAAGAAGCACTATGGCGCATTGTCTCAAGTCCTCGCAGGAGTGGTATCGGCTTCAATCTCTACGGTGACTACAAAATCGATCGCGATGACGCCGCATGGATCGATATTGTGAAGGTGTGGTGCTTACCGCTTGCAATCGACGAATCATACTTGTCCCTATTGAATACATAACGCGACGTTGCCTAAGGGATTGATATTTATGTGTCTGTAGTCCGACCTGTGTGCAAAGGCTTACGCTATAGGTCTGGCCTTACTACGATGATTGGAAAATCGTCTTCGGCAAGGACAGGGCCCGTGGTGAACATGTTGTTGGTCCGCGAGAGGCGTACGCAGTAACTCCTTTTGCTCCTCCCTCTCGCAGTGAGGAGTTCATACCATGTCCCCGATCCATTCCTCGGTGATGATTCTCGCGTCATAACCTCTACCCCGAGACACAAACCGACAATGGATTTAGCGCAAGAACAGAGAAAGTGGTCCGAAGGAACGTGCACCCAAGAAGCGCAAAGTGAAGGAGGATGCTTGATAGGCTGGTCGATGTGATTGGTAAGATGCATGAGGACACTAACAACAGCCAATATCTTGCCAACCGAATCTGGGTATGAGTTGACCTCGACTAAGTCGAGGAAGGAGGTTTTCAACCTTGTTGTAATTCCTGGTCTCACTCTTGACCAAGTGTTCGATGCCTCGCTATCATACTATCAAAGGTGAAAATTGACTTCTTCATGAGTCTGCATGAAGTTGCTAGGCAAGCTTATGTTTACCGAGCTTTGGAGAAGTTTAATGGCAACTCGAATGACAAGGAAGTATGCTATCGTATTTTGGCTACAAGGAAGTATTGACATCTAGACTTATTTAAAAGGTGTATGTATCACCTTCTACTTTTGCGGAGCGAAATTATGTAGTACATCGCTCCTTCTACTATCCCTTTTCATGGACCGGTATCAATTAGATTGGCTTTGTCTCGTAATTTGAACTTCTATATGTAAGATATGGTAACTGCCTATGAGGTGTCTCTTTATATGAAGTCATGGTGGTAACTCGTATTATACATGGCTTACATCTATTTCATGTTAACGACATGAACACCTATTTATCATACATGAAATATTGGCTAATATAATCCCATTGCTAGACACAAAATATATGTTCTCCTTTGTTTGTCAAGCGAAAGCATCCACGCTTAAGACATTGGAGATTACGTGTTAAGATACACAAAACACAGGGGTGCTATTCGATTTACAATAAAAACATATTCTAAGTCCAAAGTTAAACCTACGTTAGACTACTAATACATACTGATGAACATATTAGGCAAAATATGGACGAAGTGGCAACTCGAACCAAATGAGACATAGAAGTGGACCTCATCGCATCCACCAACGAAAAAGCAAGACATACCTTCAACCGAGAATAGGCTCGGCAAATTGCTGCCAACCATGCCGATCTTTATCCCCCGCGGCTTCTTGAGGGACATCAACCAAGTTGTTCCATCTACGTTAAAATATATATCTTCTTGTATCGCAGAATTCTAAGGTGCTTTTTCCAAATTTAAAGGTAGCACCTCGCATGAAGCCGTGGTTACAATGTATTCAAGCATTAAGAGCATGCGATATATTTGGATGCTACGCATGGGAAGACATATACCACAAGTGTTTCTGGATGTGTGACTTAGTAAGAGCCATTCGAAGCGGGTAGTCGCCGGAGCTACTTCGATCAAAATCATCATCGATTCACGGATGTAGTAGTCTTCGGGAGGAACCAACATCCAAAACAAGTTCGCCATCACGCTCCCGCTCAGATCCCGATTAAAGTCAATAAATAAACCTAATTAGTTTTATTTCTACGCTACCTTGAGCGTTACATCATCTATGGTCAGACTAAAAAGGAGTCAACACTCACCATCATAGTCATCCTTGAAGGGCACCCTATGAGGAAGTTGCAACGTAGGGACATGGAACTCACCCCGATTGGGTGAAAAGAGATCATGTCCTTGTTTTCAATGGTGTTCCCACGACGAAGTCACCACCCCCGTTTGAAGTAAAAATGTCATTTTCTTTCACCATTTGAAACTCCATGGTACACCGTTCGGGATCGACAAGGTGCAAAGGAGGGACTCCATCGCCGTAATTGCTCACCCATTCGCCGGATTCGCGAAGAAGATGCACATCTACTCAAATTCGGGAAACAAATGTGGCCACAACTTATTAAAATAACATAAAATCATAAAAATACTCACTATGGTCTCCATATTTCGTTGCCATCAAAATTTTCTTGAAGCTTGGGGCCTTGCGATCTATGGACTCTCTGAATTGCTCCATACATTGGCCGCCTCCCATTTTTTTCAATTTCAATTTGAAGACAGCTCTCAATACCCTCACTCGCTAGGTTTAAGTAAAAGGAACTAGTATCCCATTTAATAAAGAGCTAACGTATAACAACCCATTTAGTCTTTAATTGATTTGAATGATCAGAAGATTTCGTGAAGTGCCATGCGATAATCAATTTGGAAGGGCGGCTACATATCATTTCAGTATTAATTTCTTTACAAGATGGCTTGACGGATGGGTGGTTGCCAATATTGAATGCATTCAATTGCCACTCCCATCTACCTCATCCAATCATAGTAATAACAATATATCTACACATCCTCTATTTAAGAAGCAGGGCATTAGATGATTTAGTAAACAAAAATTATTTAGTCAATTGGAAGATGATTATCCCTCCCCAAAATTTTTTTTTTACAAAGGTAGGTGGAACCAGGATGGATGAGCGGTTCTTGAAACAGCCATCCGAATGAGAAGTGATCATCCATGGCCGGAAGATAACATCCCGGAGTCCGTCGCCTTTGAAGCGGGCGCGTCATCGAGCGAGAGATTGGAGTCCAACTCACGCTGATAGAGGTCAAACAACGATCGATGATTAGCATGCCCCTTATCTCACGTTCAAAGATGTTATGGCACCACGGCACTTGTTGGGTGCCCGACATGGAACTCGCGTGCGATCGATTCGGTTTGCAAGATATCATTAAGGTATGCTTTTATTCTTAATCAATAACCATGTGTAAGTATTGACACCTTTAAGTTCGGTTTCATTTGCGAGGCATCCTTTGCGGCTGCATTCTATCATCGAGATGAGCGGAGTATGAAAAGTTATGTGTTCTCTTTGACCCAGTGGGTGAATCCCGAAGGTCGCACCCCATCAAGAGGAGACTATAGTCATCTCGACATTGTTGAAGTTAACCCGACCCTCCTAACTGAGCCGCTCCTGTTGTGATTGACCTTGATGAGGTTACATCACCCACCACAAACACCGAAGGCAGTTCGACGTTGCTTTTCACCGAGGGCTCGCCGGTACGGAGTCTACAAACGGTCTCCCAAACCCTTACTTCACCTCATCTCCAAATGGTGCCCAACTTCAAATTAGTTCTAACACTAAAACTCACCACCCCGTGGGGAATACTAACCTACGTCATCCCCGGTGTCGTCTACGGCCTCATGTAGTCGTAGCACCGCACCTGTAAGCCATAGCCTTTGGTGATTGTGATGGGTTTATGGTTATTAATCCTATATTATCTACTATATTAGTCTAAATTTGGGAACATGTGATAGTAGGCGACGTTAATTTTTGTGTTTGTTATTCAGGTGAACTTAGTATATCCTTATGTCAAGAGAATTTTTTGTAACACCCAATGTAGCAACTTGTTGCCATATCTCACTGTGATGACATGGTTTATTGAAGTTTATTGTTAATGCCATGTTAAAAAAATTACATTCAATATAGCTTATGTGGATATTATTTAGCGCTTAACTTGAATGAGAACAAGTATATAGTTAACAGGCAATGAATAGAGTCCAGTGAGTTGAAACATTACGACAAATAGTTGAAAGATTCAAGCCTGAGATGACAAGTTCATCACATATTCATTACAAAAAAACTGAATGGGTATAATGTAGGTGCTAAACAGGTGCATTCTCGGAGGTAACCTGCTAACGATCACAATCACGGTGCGTAATTGTTCCATACTGCAAATTAGGAAAGGTATGAGGATTAGCTTTGTCGATACTAAAAATTATGAATATGAAAATAGTTGATGGAAATCGTAAATCATACCCCATTCCACATTGATTCCAAGTGTGTCACACATGTTGGTCCACGCCGAGTTAGCTCAACAACATCGACAAATTCAGCCTGTCCATCACCCTCTCCGACATCGTGGTTGTTGCATTGTCCAAAGCAATTTCAACGGGTCGTTTTCCATTTCAGACCTAATAAAGTTGTGCAGACAGAAACAAGCTATCATAAGTCTAACTTGGATTTTGTTGGATAGTACGAAGCCTCCTTAATATACCCCAACGCATTTTTAACACCGCAAATGCTCTCTCAATCACATTACGAGCTTTTGTGTGTCTCATGTTGAATATTTCACGCGCATTTTGTGGTGCCTGGGTACCTACACCCACTCCTTGAGATGATACCCGACCCCCTTGTATGGAGTAAGGAAGTCATCGCCGTTCGCGTAGCCATTGTCGCACAGTAGTAATTTCCTAATACAAATCAGATGCATCGAATATTAGGCTTGAATAAAACATATTGCAACCCGAAACAAAGAGACATTGACGTCCGTAGGGATTACCTCGTGGTAATTTTAAACCGTGTTCCGAGTGACAGCATCACGTAATACGCGTGCGTCCCATGAACCCTCCCATCCACAAAGAACATACACAAATCTCATCTTACGATCACATACGCCAATGTATTCGTGCAAATCTGCCCCTTTCTTGATCGATAGCGGGGTTTGTCCTCATTTGACACATGCATATTAATGTATGTTCCATCCGAGCTCCAAGGCATCCCTGCAGGCAAAAGCGACGAAAACCAGTTTATCATCAATACATTTGTGCTTTGAAAAATGCTTGTGTTGTCGAAATAAAAGCTGTACATAACGTGTGAACCTTGAACCATTTCCACCTACTATCATCACACTCATCGGACACGAGGCTCGGTGTCACGAGCAGGGTGTCATGCGGCTTGAGGACCGCACGAGCACGGCTTGCACATAACGTGATACGTATATCCGAGACCTCTTAAATTGAAACCGAACTATACGATTTTTTTGTGATGTGCTAGGATTCCCAAGAACATGGCAACTTGTTCCTCCACCTTCACAAAGTTCCCATCCACCAAATCCCCGGTCCCACGAAGAAGAATGCATAGTCTCCCGAACGTGTTGCGGTCCATACGCAAGTTATCTACACAGCGACGTCGGAGACATTCACTAGTCTATTGAAGTACCTTACTTGGTCGGATTCGAGTCAGCCTCTCAAACGCAGCTCGATGGTCCCGCATTCTGCGAGAACGATTCCCAGGACGGAGGAGAGGAGAACAATAGACAACAACTCCATTTGCGATTGTGTAAGATATCCTCCACCATTTGAAGCACGCTACATTCTAGAAGCTCGATTTGCCATGACCTATATAAAAAGACCCAAATATCTTGATCTCTTTCCAAGCGAGATAAATCAAGTTGTTGCAACCAAGTTGAATTCAAATTTATGGAATTGATTAACAAACAACCCACAGTATTACTCTATTAATTCTTCTCACAAGTCGATTTTGTCATATTCATAATTCATTCACGGATGTTGCACGAACGACAACCAATAATGAACAAAATCCTTACCCGCATCAATCGAAGCCTCCACCACCAAGTGAGCACGGTAATTCTCCGTCGTCGCCACGGAGATGTCCCAGTGAACCCTCGCCGATGCGCACGCAGACTTGTTTAGGGGTGTTCCAAATACGAGAATCGCGAGAGGTAAAGAAGGGCACGAGGGTAAATTGGGTAGTTTGGATGGTAATCATGGTGCGAAAAATGAGAACAGGTTTTAATCCTTGCAATTTTGTTGGACATTAATCCAGCTAACCTCTAGTGTAACAGTAGAAATTTCCGGGTCACATGGTTTAAAACCGGGTCATGCGGACACTTGGTCCATATTATAAAACGTGGGTTTTCTGTGGATTACTTGTCCATATCCATAGAAGTCCGAGGTAAAAAACGGCCCCTAAGAGTGTTGTCATTTTAACGCACCCCTAAGTATATTTAATGCAAAATATATTAACAAGAAAATTTTGTTTAATTATTTAATTTATAGAATTATTAATAAAATATTGTGGGATTAATATGTAAATTAAATAAGTATGGAGGCATAATTAAAAAGTATAGATATGGAATTTTTTTGGGTTTGAGTTTGGTGTAAATGATTGGAGTATAATTACTTTTTGGTGTGACCCAAACTCAAAAATAGATTTAAGTTTGGTGTAAATGGTTGGAGATGGATTCAAACCCATTTTTATTATATGACACACCAAAAAGTAATTTTACTCTATTCATTTACACCATTTTTGAGTATTTGTCTAACAAAAATTTTGCGATAAATACATATTTAGTGTTATTCCATGAAAATCCCAAAAATGAGTTTGTGTTTGGTCTTTAAGTAAATGTTAGGACGAAACTATACTAAAGTGCAAATATAATAGAGTAGAGCTTTATGGTTCCAAATAATGGAGGTTGAAAAGCATGATTTTGGAAGTTATTAGTCTCTCATTCGATATGTGACTCAACCATGACTTGTAACAGCTTTTAAATATTGCATTTGAAAACCTTTATTATGAAATAATCTAAATGTATCGGACTTGGGTCCATTCCATTTATTTGGTATAGATTTTGACCTTGAAAATAACATGTTTCCGTAACATCAATTAAGATCCTATATTTGGTAATAATAATTTCAAAATCTTGTGTTTGTTTGATGAAAGAGACCATAGATTCCCAAGTGAATTTATTACTGTTTGTTTAGGTATTAATCAAATACATGTGATGCTAAACGTAATTATATTATTCAAGAAACTATGAATCACATATAACATGTTTGGATTTAAAAAATTAAAATGTGTGGTTAAGAACATCTATTGTGTAGTAAGATTGTAAGAATATACATTAATTTTAAAAATTTGCTTACTATGACTTTGGTTCTTTAGAATATCCAATTTTTAGTGAGTTTCCCTTGAGATTTCTTCAAGCATTTCTTGTGGTTGAAATTCGATGCTTTTTTGTGCAAAGTAATTTTATTTAATTTGTTTGATGTTTTAACATGTTAATTATTTACTTAAACATTCAATATGGAGTAGTAAACTACTCCACTACTTTTCATATTTTGAAGACCAGTACTAAACTAAACGCATTGGATGAGGTTTAGGATTTTGAAGATAGTGAATAAATGATGTTATATTCAGCAAAAAATAAAAAGAACAAACAAAAAGGCAGTTAAATTGTGTCTTCCAAATAAAAAAGAAAACATAAAAAATAAACTTCAGCACTCCATTTTGAGTAATTAAACATATCTCTTTACTTACTATTGTATTCTACTTGAAGCTCATTATGTTCCTGAATGTGTCTCCCTTTTCCTTGCTGACAACTTGGCATATTCCCTCGTGCCTTCACTCTATTTGCCCATCCACATGATTTCATCTTGTTTTTTCCCCTTCTCTCTACTCTCTACTTTAATTAGCTTCTCTCTGCAACCATGCTTCACAAAGCCACGAAAATCTTGCTGTGGGCCATCCATTTATCCTCCCTCTTCATCACTGCATTCTCAGCCGAAGACGCCATCAACATTGGGGCCATTTTCTCCCTTGGCACCATCAACGGCAAGGTCGCAAAGATCGCCATGGCCGCCGCTGCCGCCGACGTCAATTCCGATCCCACCATTCTCGGCCCCTCCAAACTCCTCCTCTCCGTCTACGACTCCAACTTCAGCGGCTTCCTCGGCATAATCGGAGGTACATATATATTATATATTCCAACATTTTCTGAAGTCGGACAGTTTGTACAATATATAGAGTTTGCATTTGATTGAAGACGAATTCATTCATGCGCTTATGTTTAGAAACTCGAAACAGGATTACGGTATCTCGAGGCCGACACGGTCGCCATCATCGGGCCACAAGCCTCTGGCATGGCTCGCACCCTCTCACACCTGGCCAACGAGCTTCACGTCCCGATGCTCTCCTTCACCGCATTGGATCCCATCCTCGCCTCCCTCCAATACCCTTACTTCATCCAAACAGCCCCCAACGACCTCTTCCAAATGGCCGCCATTGCCGACGCCATCAGCTTCTACAGCTACAGAGAGGTTGTCGCCATTTTCCCCGACGACGAGCAGAGCAGGGGAGAGGGACTTTGTGTCGAGGTGGGAGAAGCAGCAACGGCCGGTTGATTTGAATCCGTATGGTTTGTATGCGTACGACACGGTTTGGATGGTCGCTCACGCGATCAAGGCGTTTAAAAACGAAGGAGGCGTGATCTCCTTCCCCAAACAGGAATTTGGAAGGGTGTGGATGGAGAGGCCTTGAACAGATTCGAGGGAGGAATTGCGTTAGATGCTTGTTGAAGACTAATATCACGGGGGCTAACCGGGATTACGTTCGATGCTGAGAAATCCGTGATAGGCCGGCTTCGACATTTTAAATGTGGTTGGGAGAGGTTACAAGGTGATAGGGTATTGGTCTAACTACTCTGGCCTCTCTGTTTTGCCTCCGGAGAGTTTGTATAGCAAAGCCCCAAATCGTTCGAGTTCGAGCCAGAAGCTGAGGGCCGTGGTCGGGCCGGGGAAAAACCAGGTGAAGCCACGGGGTGGGTGTTCCCTGACAAGGCGAGGCAGCTGAGAGTTGGGATCCCGGAAGGAGGTTAGTTACAAGGATTTTGTGTCGAGGATGAGGCACGAATGAGGTTCGTGGATACTGCATCGCGTGTTTGTTGCTGCGGTCGGGTTGCTGCCCTATGCTGTGCCGTATGAGTTGATATCGGTTGGTGATGGGCAGGCCAATCCTAGCTATAATGAGCTTACACACATGATTGTATCAAATGTGAGTTTTGTGATATGTGATGATATTTGATTTTTGTGAGTTATTTGATAGTATTTGTGACTGTGTGTGTGTGCAGAGGTTTGATGCAGTTGTTGGAGACATAGCAATCGTGACGAACCGTACGAAAACAGTAGACTTCACGCAGCCTTACACCGAGTCCGGGCTGGTGGTGGTGGCTCCGCTACGGAAGCTGAACTCGAGCCCATGGGCCTTCATGCGGCCTTTCACCCTCTCCATGTGGCTTGTGACGGGGTTGTTTTTCTTGATCATAGGCTTCGTTGTATGGATTCTCGAGCACAAGATCAACGATGAATTCCGCGGTCCGCCCAGGAAACAACTCATTACTGTTCTTTGGTGCCTCCTCCATTCCTTAATTTCCATTCCATACACATTAAATGATCTTAATTATGCAAAAAGCTTATTCCATTTTGTGTTGCTTTGTTTCAATTTTAAACAGGTTTGGATTCTCAACAATGTTCTTTGCACACAGTAAGTTGGTAGGAAAAATAAATAAACAAAACATAATAAAAACGTGCATTCTAAGTCATTTTTTATTACTATATATAACTTCAAGATAGATGAGTTATCTGATTTTAGTGCATATATATGTAATTTTTTTTAGGAGAAAACACAGTGAGCACATTAGGGAGGATGGTGATCATAATATGGCTGTTCGCAGTGTTGATAATAAGCTCGAGCTACACAGCGAGTCTGACATCGATGCTGACAGTCCAGCAACTGGCGCCATCGATCAAAGGAATAGAGTCGTTGTTGACGAGCAACGACCGCATTGGGTTCCAACAAGGCTCATTCACAGAGAACTATTTAATGGAGGAACTCAACATACCAAAGTGGAGGCTGGTGAGTCTGAGGACGCCGGAAGAGTCAGCGGAGGCGCTAAACAGAGGAAGGGTGGCTGCGGTGGTGGATGAGCGTCCCTACGTTGATTTTGTTCCCTCTCCAAATACTGCATGTTTCAGGTTGTTGGGCGGGAGTTCACTAGAAGCGGCTGGGGGTTTGTAAGTTTCTCTCAATTACTCTCCTATATTCTTCCATCCATAATCGCATACCTAATAAATTGCCAAAAAATTTTAAGTTTGATCAAATTCTTATTCTAATTTTAAAACTAGTTTCATAAAATATATGAAGTTCAATTTACACACATTACCTATTTTTTTTTTGCTATAATATAATTGCAAATAAATTCAAACTTCATAGGTTTTTCCTTCTGATTTACATAGTTGCGCATTTAACCAGAATTTGATCAAATTTAAAGATTTTTCTGACAATTTTCCCTATAATATAGTATCAAATTGAATAAAATAAAATGTCTCTGAATAAATATTTTGTCGATATACCACTAAATATACTCATATTTAATTTATGATACTGTAACAAGTGTAAAATTTGTACACTTGATTAGAAAAAAATTGAAAGTTAGAGAGTAAAATGATATAAGAAAAACTCTAACGAAATTATGACTATACTTAACAATATTTTTATGTATTTTACTAATATTTAATTTCTTGGATCCAGTTTGTATACTTCACAGTTCACACCACTAGTCTAACTCTATTTTTAAAATTCCTTTGAAAGAAATTGACAAAAAATTTGTATTCTGAGAACTATGTGCTTCATGTCCAGCATTGTAAACAGTAATTTTTAAGCAGGCATTCCCAAGAGACTCACAGCTAGCAATGGACTTGTCGACGGCGATTCTAACGCTGTCGGAGAATGGAGAGCTCGAAAACATACATAACAAGTGGCTGAACAAAGGAGCATGCACTCTTTCACACAGCCTTAATTCTGACCAACTTCAACTCAAGAGCTTCTGGGCACTTTTCCTCATCGCGGGCGTTGCATGCTTTCTTGCGCTGCTACTCTACTGTTGCTCTATTGCCTTCAAGTATAAGCACCATCCCGTCCCCACTTCCTCCTCATCCTCAACCTCATGCTCCCGAAGTATTCAGAGCTTCTTGTCCTTTGTAGACATGAAGGAAGAGGATGAGCCAAGAACCATGTGGAAGAGAAAGCATTCTGAATTGCGTGCTCACACTCGCAATTAATTATATGTATAATGATCCATCCAGAACTACTCCTATTTGTATATATTTATTAGTTTATAGGACTCATTCATGCATAACTCCTAGCCCTCCTCTTGCTTGTTGCATATCAAACTACACTTATTGGACGTATAGGGATAATTCATGAACCTTTTACATTCTAGATTCATGTTTGGAATTAACTGTAGATCTGAAATTTTTTTTCTAAGAATATTTTGATAGTAACAAAAACTCATGGAATTCAAGGAGAAGTTGGGCTACACATCGAATTTGATGGGACTGGCCCAACAATGCCTAGACGATGTATTGGCACTTGGCCCACTGGAATTTAAAACAATTAACAAAAAAAGATCAACTTATGTGCACCTCTACTTGTCATTTCATGATCTTAGTATTGTCCAACCTCAAACAAGATAAGAGATATGATCTTGATGTGTTACGAAAGCATGGTTAATTGGACCTATACATTGTATATAAATCATATTACTGCCTATATGTATACTAGACATTCACCAATGCATGTTAGGATTTATAATTATTTTTATATTTTTTTAGTTAAAATTGTTATCTTGGTTGACTGTACATTCCATTTTTTTTTATTCTAATTGTTTGTGATAATTTATTTATAATGATAAATGTTTGTTTTATTGGCTCACTTTGTCTCAAACAATAGTGCACACTTTTAACTTTCATTTTAGACACATTTTCATTATACTCAAATTTTACACACTAATTTACAAAAAAAAAAAAAAAACATGATCCATTATTATCTATACTATGATAAATTAACAAAGTAAAATTATTTCTTCACTCACAAAACATAGTAGTATTTTTTTCACTAAACTCCTTATCACAACAAGATGTTACATTATTAATTGGGATTGAACAAAATATTAGTATGAACACAAAAGAATTATAGAAGAGATGAACTCATGTGGCATCCTTTATATGCATAACCATTTTAAATATTCACGAGACCTTTCCTAAAAAAGAATATTTTTTCTCTCTCTCCAATTGGGGAAGACTACATTATACATCAAATTGAATAGAATACAAAATTTAACCAAGGTTTTGTGGTGGGGTATAGAAAATTGAGTGATACTAATATATAAGGATGACATGTATTATACATGATGTATATGTTGTGTAAAAGGAAAGATACTTCTTTATTGTATTTGTCTCTCTAAGTTGCTTTGAATCTAATGCCTTTGCATCCGACCAATTTTTGGATTGGTACCACACTTAAAAGCACAAAGAATGTTCCCAACGGCTACTCCTTGCTTTTTCATTTCTTTTCTTTTTCATCCTATTATTCCTTTTTTCTAATGTCTTATTTTTAGTTAACCCCTTTTCCGTTTATTCGTTCTTTAATTAATTTCTTGCTAGACCAAATTTTGTAGGAGCTTATAAGTAGATGTTTGGCAAAATAAGCTAGTAAATTATTTATAAGTTGTAAAAATAAGTTCAACATCTTATAAGCTCACGAAAAAATAGGTCTTCAACTCCACTTTTTTCTTCATAATCTTTTAAAAACAATTCATTTACAAAAATAACTTTATTATAGTTTGTTACTTTCAATATATACACTTTTTTTTTCATCTCTTTTCTATATTATCTCTCCCGAACTATAATTTTCTCTCCTTGCTTATAATTCTCTCTCATAAGTTCAATTATCCAAACATTTTCACAACGTATAAACTCTTGAGTTATATTCTCTAATCTCCATCCTATAAAAATAGACATTATTTTTCATTTTGGTTAATCCCATAAAAACAGTCCACTTTCACAACTTTTAAACTCTTGAAATATACTCTCTCTGTCCCATAAAATAAGACATTATTTTTCATTTTTGCTAGTCCCATAAAAATAGTCCACTTTCACAATTTATAAACTCTAGTGCATCTTATAAACTCTTGAAATATCTATATTTTATAAACACCTCCTTAATATAGTAAAGACTTTATTATAACTATAAGGCTTGTAAAATAAGTTAGGCCACTAAACAGGCCAGAATAGTGCAAGAAAGTTGAAAACTATAAAAACTCTGTTCTTTTCCCCCTTTGTTTGTTGGAGTGGAGGCATTTGCACACAACATAGCTCATGTATTGTCAAAATCAATGAACCATACTTAATTTGTGAAGCATTATGAAATTGACATATGTTTTTCTGTTACAAGTTATCTTGCGGGATACAAATGCTTTTTTCATGAAAGACAGACTTGGATCTTTCGCATAGCACTACTCATTGTTCAATATGGAATACCAAACATGTTTCAAAAGCTATTTGTTAATTACAATACTTCCCTGGATTTTTTTTTTCTAGGCTTTCAAACCTAATTAAGAATATTACCTCTCCATAAAAAATATCAATATGCTTCTAGTCACATTATTTTTCACCTAGATATAGCTCAATTTGATACCTATGTACTTATATGTTTGTTTTTACACAATTATAGTTATAGTTCTTTTGTGTGTTCTCAGGAGAAGAATTCACCAAAGTTTGCTGCATTTTAAAATCAGATTCAAATTGCAAATTGAGTCAAAGTTTGTGATTTAGATGCCAATTATTTATTTCTTGATGCGACTAAACAAAGCTATTTATTGAAAACTAACGTAAACAGCCATGCACGGTACTTACAAATCATGCAATAGAAATTAGAGAAGTTGAACATTAATAATCACTTTATCAATGTGCCAAACGCTATATTCTAGCTATTATTTGAGGTTTGTTGCATGGATAATAAGTATAGGTTCTGCCTTGAATTTTTGCATTTTATTAAAAAAATTATTAATATTGATGGGTATTTTAAAAAATATCGATTGGAAATAAAGTTGCAGACTTGCAATTGTGTGTAGAATAGAAATAACTGCTGCTCTGCAATTCGCATTGGGCTACCTCTAAAAGTCAAATCCCAACAAGATATATCTATGGTCCAACCAATGGTCAATAAGCATGCTTCTAAATAGTAAGTTCTATTTTAATTTATCTTCAATATTATATTAGAAGTACTCATTTTATGCAACATTTAACAGGAAATTTTAACTTTTTCCTTCCTTAAATGCAGAAAAAGTTTTCTAACACAACGTCAACGGTCAAACTTAATAATATCCTGAAAGAGGTGATTTATAATTTCTCATCCAAATTAAATACTAAGTAACATTTTTTTCATCCAAACTAAATCCTTCTTAAATAATAGTACTATACATTTCTTATTGTCAATTTGTGTGACGCTATCATATCAAAGCTTTTGAAAATATGTAATTAGGACACCCTTACTTTGGTTAAGTAGTCAAACTTTTTCCTTTCAAACAAAATTCTTGTAGTTCGAACCTTTAATCTGAAAAAACTTTGGGCAATTATCGAGATCGGTGGATATATGTGTTTCTTCTCCGAATAGTACTATATAGATTCAAAGTGAAATAATTAATAAGAATTCTTCAGTTTCTCTATTCTTGAAATTTGTGACCATATAATATAATTTCTGTGATCGACACCATTTAAGTTTGGGGCCCTCTACATGATGTACCATCCATCTCTCTGCAGGGGAATAGTAAACCAACGCTTTCTTTGGGGAACAAGAAGAAATGTCTAAAATGGAAACAAATACTAGACTTAATTCAATTTTGAATCTTTAAATCTTTTCATTTATCCAGTCTGCATGCTGCAAATTGGTTCATATATTTAATAATGATGTACGCTTCAATTTGATACGGATCAGTAATGGTAACTTTGCAATACAAACCAAAATATTATACTTTCAGTAAATTATCCTCGTAAAAAATTGATTTTAAGATATGAATATTTGAAAAAAGCCACTCGATCATCTGTTTTTTCTTCTAATCTTTATGTACAATATCAAAAACAAATACTCCCTACTGAACGCTGGGATGTTACTTATTTTAATAATTTGGTTCGATTTTTGTTTTCGGGTTTTTATATCCAAATATATAACTAAACAAGATACCAAATGTTTATGAAATCAGACGTAAATTTAAATGTGACTTCTTATTTTGTGAATGAGAGAATTAAGGATCAAATATTGTTCAATCTTTAATGATAATATGAAGTAGAATATTTTAGAGAGAATATATTGTCCCTAATGATATAATAAGAGGGAAAAAGGCATCCAAACATTTCTTAGTCTTTAATTTTACTTCGTCCTCCTTTTCTTCTTGCTTTATTTTCTTTTCCTTTCTCGGAGTAGGAGAGTGGATATAAATTGTACATTACACATTTGAATTCAATCTTAAAGGCTATGGAATTACATGCAAGTGAAATAGACAACAAGAATTAAGTTCCAAGACAAAAAACCTAAAGAGCCTTTTTTGAATATAGATGGATAAATTATGTGGTGGATTGAGGAATAAAGGAAGGGATAAATGCGGAATAAAGTGAGAGTTGTGATAAGTTAATCCACAATCTACGAAATTATTTACTTTATAGTATAAAGATGCTACACAATAAAATCAAGAATATACCACACCTGGATATGCTATGAATATTTTTTGTAATTTTTTCCACATTCCAATAAATTCTCATCTCCATCTCATGGCTGCATATTTATTGTTTTTCTGACAAAACTGGTCCATGAGAAAGACATGAAAATTAATTCATGGTTAACATATGTATGAATTGAATAAATGAGGACCAAACGAGTAGCTTTTTCCAGACATCTCAAACTTCAATCTCGACATCGTATTATTTGCCCCGGACTTCATGTGCTTTTTAGCCTCGTTTTCTGAGCTTAGTTATCCCAAAATCAATTTAAACTAACATTTATAGTTCAAATATACTAAAAGGTTTTACTATTGTTATTTTCATACAACTACTCTATTTCCAATTGAAATAGAGTAGCAGTCACTTATGTATACGGTTGCTAGTGAACTCAAAACCTATTATGAACGTCCGGAATTTCAATATTTTACATTATATTGGATATTGTTGAGATCTATAAAGAGTTCAATAACAATGTTATATGATCTCAAAATCCTTGATCTAATAAAATCCCAAATGAGCCATTGGTGTTTAATTCCTAATAACATAGTATGATCTAAAGAGTTCAATAACGATGTTCCATATGAATTTACATATTAACTTTTAATGAGCCATTGGTGTTTAATTCCTAATAATATAGTAGTATGATCTAAAGAGTTCAATAACAATGTTCCATATGAATTTACCATATTCAACCCCCATATACCCAATTTACCCTTCTCAACCTCAATCATTACAACTCATTCCTTATTTGCGATTCGATGACAATTTCCTAAAACATGGTCGATTTGACATAAACTAAAATGGTAGGTTCCACATCTCAAATTCTCTTTACATAATTAATTCCAAGACCAAAATGTCACCCTAATGATGCTTCTCAAAATCACCCATAACGCACTTTAAGTATGACATTTTGCTAAAAAAAGCAAAATTATTACAAACAAAAAGATTAAGAAAATTGAACTACATTAGATGGCCATTATTGTGAAAAGCTAGTCCTAAAACGCATAAAAGTAGAAATCTAACAGATCCCAATATATTCCCAAATACCAAAACAAGAAAACTGATGAAATAAATAAAAGCCAAAAGGTGGAGTAATAACTTTCTGCAAGGAATTAAAAACAGTATCTCTCTGAGTGTGAATCAATTAAGTAAGCAATTAATTAGTCCCTAAACTTTGATGATCTTGATTGTCAGATTGTTGCAGAGCCTTCTTTGCAAGAGTGTGCTTGTTGTTATGCATCCACACCTTCAAAACCCTCCTCTTCACACCAACCTCTTGGCAAAACTGCTGCACCACTCCCTCCTCTTGCTTCTGTATCTTCCACCCAACTTTCTCTGCGAAATTCAGCATCTTCTCCTTCTGCTCCTGGCTGAATTTCGTCCTGAACCTCTTCTTCACCATCTGCGGCGCTCTCCCCATCATCATCCCCTCCTGCTCGTCCGACTCTGATGCCATGTTGTACGACATTATCATCTGGTGCGGCCTGGCAGCGGCGGCGGCTGCGTGGTGGTGGTGGTGGTACCCGATGTAGCCCTTGTGGTGGTCGGCAACGAAGAGCTTCCGCCCGATTCTCGGGTAGCACGAGTCGCACGAGTCGCCTTCGGATTCCTTGCGGTGGAAGTTGCGGTGGCAGCCGCAGGCGGAGCAGGTGAGGGCCTCCAGTGAGCCGTCGTCGCCGCTCGGCATGAACTCACCGCATCCGTCTGTCGCGTTGCCGCCCATGGAGGCCGCGTGGTTCTTCAGACACTCGCGATATCTGAAAAAAATAAAATAATAATCAGTATATCAGTGTAAAGAGAGAACTGAAACCACTGTATAAATAAAAAATAATAATTAGTACTACTGATATAACAATATCTCACATGGTATCGGTGTAACAGTACCTGATGGGCTTCTTGAAGGGGAGGTCGTCGGAGAGGGGGGGACCGGCTCCGGCTGCGGAGGAAGGGATGATAATGTGGTTGTGGGAAGGAAGGTGGTGATGGTGATGGATCATCTGGCCACCATATGTGCTGTTGAGTGGGAGAGGCATCTCTTCCCCTTCTTCACTTGGAACTTCCATGATTCAACACACTCTCTCACTTGCTCTACTCCTTTTTTGTGCGTGTGTCACTTGTTTGGAGACCAAAAGGACAAACAAATTAGAGGCCTAACAACAATGATTGTACCTTCTAAAGTGATGTGGGCTGACTTCCAATATCTCCTATGTGCTGTTTTTTTTTTCTTTTTCTCTTTCTTCCCTGATCACAATAACAAATTCTTGATTCAAATTGATTTGGGTGATAGAGGAGAAACCAAAAACAAGATGTAGTAGTATTATATTAGGGATGGATAAAGGGCTATGATGGAGAAGAATAAGCAAAATTAAATAACCTGCCTTTCTCTTTCTACACATGTGTAAACATGTTTCTTGAAAAAGGCTGAAATAGTAGTAGTTTTATATAACTGAAAGAATAGAGTTGAAATGTTTAGTGAATGGGAAAATAAATATGTAAAGTTGCATACTATATGAGGCTCAACAAGTATAACTCACATACCTTCAATTGAATGCAATAATGGAAATGAGAGAAGGGTTTGTTTGTTTTGTTAGGGCAAAGCAAATTGGAGTTTAGCTTGTAGGGTGATGAAGAGGCCTAGGAGGCTTTCATGTAGTGAGAGAAAGAGAGAGGGAGATTGCACTTTGCATTTTCAGGATGGTTTGAGAATGGAATGAAGCACTAAACATGAGCTTATAGGAGGAGGGGAGGAGGAGTAATGGTGTGAGAGCCAAAAAAGAGGCTGAGAGGGACAGAGAGAGCCGTGTAATGGAAAAAGGAAAAACAAAAGCAAAATTTATTTTGTGCTTTATTATTTTAACAGTGAGGAAGTAAAAATAAAGTGGGGTTGGTTGCTTTGCTTGCACTACTACCAGGCATCAAGTTTACGCCTCATAGAGAGCAGTGTGTGTGTGTGTCAGAGAGTGGAGAAGGACAAAGAAAGGTGTGTGTGTGTTCAGTGTGTGTATTTATTTGCTTGTGTGTGTGAGAGAGTGAGAGGGAATCCCAAGATGGAATTCTCATGTAAAGAAACGACTTTGAAATTGATCTTAGCACGATAAAAGCAAAAGTGGAGGAATTGAAGAAGTTAACTTTAGTTGTTAATCATGGATGCTAATAAACTTGAGATGAACTACATACCAGGTTTGGACCAGGCAAAAGCTGTTGCTAATTTTGCCTTTCTCCTTACACTTGCATTTTTTGTTAGGTTAAAACTAAATTATTTCTCATGATTTCAACGCCATACATTATGGTAGTACTATTAATTAGAGCATTTACATCAGACACAATAAAGAAAAATGCTGAATATGTTAGGACGTTTAATAGTACTAAAATTATAGTCGTTTCCAAAATTTTAAAAAACGAAATTAAAATCATGAAATTTCAAAATTTGCAATAAAGAAAAATGTTGAATATGTTAGGATATTTAATAGTACTAAAACTATACTCCCTCCGTCCCTAGTCATTTCCAAAATTAAAAAGCGAAATTAAAATCATGAAATTTCAAAATTTGCAATAAAGAAAAATGCTGAACATATTAAAATGTTTAATTCTAAATTCTAGTTAATTCCAAAAAAAAAAATTTAAAAAGCGAAATCAAAGTCATGAAATTTCAAAATTCGCTCAAGCTTATGCTTGGTATGCTTATTTTTAGACCAAATTTCGATCTATTTAATGTGGGATTTGGGAGATTGGCAAAGAGGACCAATTTGGTCATGTATCCCAATTCATTGGTCGTGAATTTCTCTGGTCGTCGGCGTCATTGCAATTTTTGAGATTTTTGGGAATTCACAATTAGTTTAAAAGGCACATAGACGTCATGAAATGTGAAATATCTTACTTCACATTGTCTTTACAAACACCAAATACATGTTGCGATGAGGACCTCTCATGCCGATAAAACCAACTTAGTGGATCACTATTCTCATTATGCTCGCTAATCAAGCCAGACAAAATTCATGATGGTGAATACCTGACGAGTTTTATGGTTCATAACATTTATATGCCTTTTTATTGCATATGGAGAGAGTTTATTTTGTTCATATATACGTACTGAGCAACTAAATACTCATGGTTGAATGGTAAGGGTTGGTTGTATTTTCGCATACTTAGAGAGGGATTAGAGAGGAGTCTTAAGGCTTATATTTTTTGTGGGAAGACTGTTTAGAAGGTGGACAGATGCAACTAATTAGACTGGTGAAATTATTTCTATTTCGAGATTATTCTTAAACCGAGTATTGCATCCATTTAACAAACTCATGTATGTTTTGATACAAATTTGACTAAAACAAATACATGTACTTCTACAGTACATAAAATACATACTACATGTGTTCAATATTTACCTACTATATCTACTAGTACTATTATGTAGTAAAAGTTATTACTTGCATGTGCTATGTTACGTATAGACGGTAGTACAATATTTTTACAGGTAAATTGTTCACTGAGATACAAATCCTTAAAATGACCTGTAATTGAAGCATAATGGTGTGATATTTACTCTTGGACATGCAATTTTGTGTGTGCCATTATGGGGGTCATGATATAGTCACAACTACAATTAATGCAAAGCTACCCACAGAAAGAGTACCAATTATACGTACATCCCGTGGAACTTCTGTGATCATTTATTGGCAGTTATTATCAATTCACCAAATAAAATCATGCATGCCTCTGTTAATATATTATGTCCTATCTCGAGTTTAATGGATTTTGAAAATTTACACAAATTTTAAAAAGAAAAAAAAAATCCTCCCTTCTCAATTCTCATAGGAATTGCAAAAATATAGTCTAGCCTACCATTCGAGCTCGAATGATAACGTTAAAGACTCAAAGTTGACTCGTGCATTATGTAGAAATTTTCCCGAAATTCTATATTGCTCCACATCATCAATTTAAGAGAACACCAAACTCAAGACGTGTACTTCAAATTTTGAATTTAAAACTATGTCATTCAAGTAAAACAATTCACAAGAGCATCATCGTCCATTCCATAAGATAAGGTCAGGTATGGATTTGTCCAACTCAAACATAATGTCGTTCGATAGCAAGATTAAAGATGTTAGTGTTACGGAGCAGTCGTGTAGATGATTAGTGGATGCGAGCATGTTCATTCTGAACTGAGCGTCCTGCTTGTTTATAATAGAATCACCATAACTCATAGCCTACTGCTGTGCACATTATGGATCAATGAGACTTCATTTATAACATACAGCATAGTGTAATAGTCACCTTTGCCTTATTGCATAACTATTCTCTTCATGAATACTTGCTTGCAATTTTTTCAACATCCTGTTACCCTTCATAATTCAAACAATCAGATTGTACCGCATTATCACCGATCAACACATGAATGAGCCAATTTAATTTGACAACATATAACAAACAGAATATAATGCTAACGAGGCAACTGACAAATCCACAAAACCAAATATACATATTACTATAGGAGTAATTGCATGAATCATACGAGAAGTCATGTGATAAAGCAAAATATATTGAAAATACAAAATGGCACCTATAAATTAGCCAACCCACTCCCCCCAGCTTCACATATACAATAGCCATGGTTGAAATTTTCACATCCCCACCACATAACTTTTTTTCAAAAAATTTTGATAGAACGATTGTGTTTACATCAAATTGAGACACTGTTTCCCAACAGCACTCACTCCCTCTCCCTTTGGCTCCAAAAGATCCAGCATATTCAGCGCGATTTAAGAAAAAAATTTGGACCCCTTTTGGGGATCCTTTTAGAGATTTTACAGGTTCCCACATTATCCTTAAATTGCCAAAAGCCTGCTCTGCCAGGATGGTAGTGTTTCGAATGCCCCATCCCTGAGAGAACATGAAGATATTAGCAGCCATGCTTCAAAAAAAATTTAAAACACATCCTTACAACATCTCCAAGAAATAGGATTTTCTCATCTCAATATTAAATTCAAAAGAATCAACGGATCACTTCTTTAAAAACTTCATATTATAGTAACATGGTACATCTCTAAGAACCCAAGGCAAAACGGAAAAGAGGGGATCAAAAAAGTACAATTTATATCCTACCAATTAAAAATAAATTTTACAAGTAACCAAGAATTAAAAATTTGCATTCAGCTAACACTCATTGATGTATTTTTCAGGCACCCCGTAGGGTTTAGTCAAACCCAAAGAATTTTTAGTCTGCAATGGTCAATAATTCAGATCCAAGTACCTAATTCGTGGAGCCTCTTTGGGGAGATCCAATTAAATCTCTAATTTGTTAATCTGGCTATACTTCAGGGCATCATATCATCACACACAAGTTTAGAAAGAAATGAATTTCACTAACTTCTTTTAAGTATGTCAGAAAATCCATTTTGGTCCTGCTCTATAATTTAGGTGTGCCTTACCTGTTCTTTGACTTTGGTTTTAAAAGGCCCATATAGAGCTGACACCAGCTTGTATGATTCTGCAATATGAGATTGTAGATCACCGATTGAAGGTGATACAGGTGAAAGATCATCATCTTGTTTTCTCAAGGATTGCTGGCTCTGATTGGACGATTGAACTATGTGAAGCAGCACATGAGCCTGTAGTAGAATGACGATTCAGACAAGTATTCTACATTTATTTTGATTGCAAGATCAACAGATTGAAAATCTTACATGAAAAGCTGCTTTCAGAATATCATCAGATTTTGCTTGATCCTTGAACAAGGCATAGATATTGCCCTTTGAAGGATTATAAGTCACTATGTACCGTTCTTTCTGCAATACAAGTAAAGTTGAATGAGAGCTTGTAAGTAAGAACCAACCCAAAGCATGAACACAAATAACGATGCATGCACAGGCAAGTTGACTATTAGAAGGCATCCCCAATGAAAATGAAACTTGGCTGGTGGAAATCATTTTCCCGTGACAGGTACTATACCTAAAAATGGGCTCCAACGCAATATATGAAACAGGGTCTTGGAATGCATCTTTAAACCTCGGTCCTGCAAGAAAATAGAATATTCTCCATCTAAACATTCCTTGCAGTATTAAGCAGGAAAACCACATTTAGCGGTGAATGCATGGGGATGCAAAGATCATAGTGTGGGCATCTGTCTGTGAGAGTTTTGTGAACAGAGAATGGGAGTGGAAGAAGGGATACCAAGAACAATGGGTCTATGTTGTTTCCATGGGGAATGAAAATGTTCTCCATCAAATTTCCTCTTGCAAACTTGGAACGCCCTGAGATTGAAACAAAAAAACAAACAATGTTAAAGGGAATCACAGGTTTTACCATATTTACAAATATCTTTGTTGAGGTGCATTATAATGCTAACTTTTCTTAAATTGCTAACTTGCTAATTCATCAATGCGGTATATTAAAATTGTCAACATGGTGACATTAGTATATCAACACAAATTTAGTTGATATACTTATATCTTTGTGTTGACTTATGTCAAACCAAATTTATGTTCACATATTAATTTCATCGTTTTGACATTTTTTAGATAATGTATTGACGAGTTAGCAATATAAGAAAAGTTAGCAATTGATCACACATCTATCTTTGTTACTATTGTACAAGTTTAAGTTTCAGTCACAATCAATGGTCCAACTTCAATAATCTTGTTTTGTCTAACATGATGAAATTTAAAAAAAAAAAAAAAAGGTTGCAACGCTGGAAATATAAGATAACTGATGGCCAAAAGAGAAAGAAGTTATTATGTGCAATGAAGCTGAATAGGCACGGGAGAGTTATGTACCCTTTCTTGGGATGTTTTATGTGCATATGAATGAGTACACCCTTACATGTTTTTAATGGAGTACATATTTATTTGATCATTTTGGCAAACATACTCCTGCAATATCATTTCTTCTTGAGCCCATAAACCTAAGAACCAACCAAAATCAACTGAATGTATTCATCGGTTGTGGATGTTTTATGTGCATATGAATGAGTACACCTTACAACTGAATGTACACCTTGTTAGTTTCGTTTTTTTGGTTTTACTGGTTCGATGCTGTGCACCCATATGCTCACCCCTAACAGTAAGGCCTTGTTTTTTTCATCATTTCCTTCTATCCTACTTAGTCATCGTCCAATACCTATTTTAACTTTTAAGAAACATTAATTATTCCCATTTAACTAGAAGACAGATCATTTTGAATGAGAGAGTTGTGCGATGAGAAAAGAAGAATAATGTTAAAGGAATCATAGGTTTTACTTTTTTACAAATGTCATTGTTGAGGTGCATTAATAATGCTAACTTTTCTTAAATTGCTAACTCATCAACGCAGATATTAAAAATGTCAACACGAATACTTAGTATCTCAACACAAATTTAGTTGATGCACAGATATCTTTGTGTTGACATCTATTTAAAAGTCAACGTAAAAGCATAAGTATGTCAACTAAATTTGTGTTGATATACTAATATCATCGTGTTTACCTTTGTTATTGTACAAGTTTAATTTTCAATCACAATCGGGGGTCCGATTCAATAATCTTGTTTTGTCTAACATGAAGAAATAAAAAGAAAGGTATTTGCAATGCTGGAAATATAAGATAACTGATGGGCCGAAAAGAGAAAGAAGTTGTTATAGCAATGAAGCTGAATATGCACGGGAGAGCTATTAACCTCTTGGGATGTTTTGTGTGTACAGTACCCCCTTACATGTTTTTAATGGAGTACTCCCCCCCTTTTTATAGTTGAGTCTTTTTTCCGTTTAAAGTTTCTTCACTTTATACTTTATTTTTTACCTTTCCTTTTAAATTTTTTTTTTATTTTTTTTAAACAAAAACATTCATTTCTAAACCCGTCCCCAAAAAGTTCCCCTAATAGGGGAAACGGAGGGAGAAATATTTATTTGATTATTTTGGTAAATATACTCCTGCAATACTTTCTTCGAGTCCATAAACCTAAGAACGAACCAAATCAACTGAATGTTTTTGAGGGGTTGTGGTTGTTTTTATATTCGCTAATTCATCCATACATTATTAGTTTCCTTTTTTTTTTTGGTTGATTCTGTGCCAGCCATATGCTCACCCCCAATAGTAGGCCCCTTTTTTTTCATTTCCCTTTTCCCCACTTAGTCATCGTCCAATATCTATTTTAATTTAAAAATTTTAAATTATTCCCATTTAACTAGAAGATAGATCATTTTTAAATGAGAAAGTTTGGGGTGAGCAAAGAAGAATAGGAGAAACAAAGTAATCATCAAACCTGTCTTAAGAAGGATTCTGCTGCCACAGTAAATGTGCACGATTTAGTGTATGCAACACTACAGATTTCACCGGGAAAAAAGTAAAACAGCTAAAACAATACTCCATTATAGAGAACAAAAGAGTAATTAAGGAATGGAAGAGGATTTGGCTGGAGAGGATTTGATATATTAACAACATGGAACCTCTTTATAAGAGCTCAGGATATATCCGCAGGAGAGTAAGCCAAATGAAATGAACAAGGATGGGTTTCTTTAGAAATCATTATTCCAGTCCAGTTCCAAGCTACATAACAGAGAAACTTGTAATTAGTTAGCTCAAAGTCAGAAAAGAACCCAGAACATAAAAAGCATAATGTGGGGTGATATAAAGTAAATATGTACAATTCCCTTACCACCTCCCCCAAGCACACACCCCACCCCCCAAACAAATGAATGTTATTAAGAGCAAAAGTACCAAAATCCAATCATGAGTGATATTGCAGATTCTCCACTCCATAATTCATCAAAACAAAATTTTAGTGAAGCGTGATATTGACAATTGATTGAGATGAGATCACATTGCTCAAATACATTGAGGACAGAGTAAATAATAGCTTCACTTATTCCAATTTAAAACCCTCCAATCACGAGAAATAGACAAGATTGTGAATGCTACGGGTTTTAATTTATAATTGGTAAAGTAAAAGAGAAATAGGAAAAAGTAAGAGAGAGGGAGGAAAAAGGTAGTTGAATGAGTGTTAGTGGATTGTGGTCACGTTTAGAATGATGTATAAGATTAGTATAGGTTGAAAACTTTTTTTTTTAACTCAGTCTATTTTTTATAGACGGACCAAAATGATAAAACTTGTCTATTTTTCGGAAAAAGAACCAAAATCTGAATAAATGTAAAATATATACGTTTCTAGCGCCTGCCTGATGCCTGAGGTAAATGTTGATGCATATATAGTCAAAATGGAATTACCACAACAATTGAGTGATATATTGTGCAAAAAAACAAGATAGATGTATGATGAATTTTTCAGAAAAAGCAGTTTACACAGAATATGTTAACTACCTTGTTACAAATTCATGCAACAAATGCATCCTATCAGTTGACATGTGATGTGAGGTTATGATGTTGCTTAAGATAATGATTCATGCAATGCAACATGAACAAGCATACCAGATCGGCTATATTTCCAACACATTCTCCCTTTGCAGTGACATCTCCTATATTTTCTCCTTTGGCAAAGGCTTTGTATATTGGCGTTCGGGTCGAAGTTGATGTCACAGCAGCGACATTCTATAAGAAAACAAGGAACGTGTGTGAGATTAAGCAATTAAGTTTTTCAAGTGCTGCTAGATATTGATGGATTAACTATACAAATATTGATTAAACCTTAGCCACATTGGCAGCACATGCTAATGGAAGAAACAAGTGGGGGACAGCTGCAGTTGCCAACTCTACTCCAGCTCCCAACTCCATAAGGAGATCACCAGCATACCTAAGCTGTATGAAACTCAAAACATAAGATACTGAAGAGTCAAACAGTTGAACTAACAGAAATTTTAATGATAAATTCTATTCATTCACCACCAATTTTGATCTATTTGTTACCTGCTTTAAGTCATAGTCAAACTTCTTCCCTTGTCGAGCAAAGAGCATCTTCCCGACCCGCCCAGCACCATCCTATGTATACCACAGATTCTGAAGTTAGCTACTAATAAAGTGGAATTAACAGTTATTATTACCGTCCCAGAAATTGAAATCTCGCTTAGAAAATGCATTTTAAATGTTAGTACACCGACGCTTCTTCAACAGAAGTACCCTGCTCCTGAAATTTCACTTAGTCCTTTTATTTGAAGAGCTATAGTTAAACGTATATAATGGCATTCATACGAAATACAGGTGAAACTCAACTTAAGCTACATAACTGGCATCAGTGTAATAGAACTATTGAAGCTTTAGACATTAGTAGATACAGACAATGCCATTAAGAGACAGCTTTTAAAAACTCACTAATACCTTTTAGATTCTTTGTAACGTTGGTGTTAATGAAAAAAAAAATTGTTCACCATATAAATTGTTCATCTGACTTGGTATCTGTACCTTGAGAATCCAATTGATAGCTACAGCACCTGGTGCAGATCGATTTCTGGAGACTCCAAGTGAACTTAGGAGGGTTTGTGTGGTGAAAACACCCATGGCACCACCAAAGATGTGCTACAACCAAAAAAAAATCACTATCACCATCTGGAGTGGCTAGATTTGGCTAATTTCTATCAGGAAAAGTACCTTTATCGCTCTCCAAGTCATGTAAGGCACATAGGAAGGCATGACACTGTCTGGAAAACCTTCAGGAACAACGTAAGATCTTATGAATGTTAACAACTCCTGCAAGGAAAACAACAGAACTTAAGTAAAGAGACAACTTGATCCGTGATGAAAGATATGGTTTCAAGGATGCAGTCTCCATTCCCCACTATGTTTTCTTCATAAGTTGCCAGTTGACAAATATTATAGATGACCTTCCGTTTCACATCTACTACACAGCAATCCCCACAGTTATTGAATGTTAATAATCATGCATATATAGCTTGTATAACACTGAAATAAGCTAGTACCGCTACAATTTCTTTCTATGGTGGAAAAAATGATAATTACATCAGTGTAAAAAACAGGGTATTTAAACTAATATGGATTGAAACCCTTGGAGATCTCAATGCTAACTTCAGAAAAAATAAGTTGGTTAAACTAATGCAAGGAATGCAGCCAATATGGAGATGAAAGAAGAAAACGAAACGGAAACAAATAGACAATACTGACATCAGCAGGGGATAACGGCGTCTGCAAGCAGACAGCACGAATGGAATTCTTCTTCAATTTTTTGGTAGCAACATTCCTAGGGCCGGTGTTGTCATCTGCGAAGTATTGCCAGCGTCTGCCATCAATCTCCTCGCAGCAGATCAACCTCAGGCTGGAATTGAGAAACTGATCGTCGACTAGGCCACCGAAGCTGGAATCCTGGAGCAGCGGGCGGTCGTGGGGCGCCACGGCGGCCGGTGAGGGCGAGGGCGGAGGCGCCGAGGCGAGGTTGGCGCTGATGCGGAGCGTCTCGCGCACGAGCAGGCGCGTGTCGGAGGAGGTGAGGGTTTGCGAGGGGGAATTGGAGGGGTTCTTCAGCTTCATTGCGTCGAGATCAAATTGCGCGACACAAATGTGTGTTCGTGTTCGTGTTTGTATTGGAGAGGAGAGATGGGAGAGAATGAGGCTAAATATAGCAAATTCGGAAACTATGTTTAGGAGCGGAGAATAAGAGAGATTTTATTGTTGTGATTTTGATTTTGTACTGTTCTTCTCTTTCCTGATGCACAGGTGGTGTAGGGAGGACGGAGAGGATTTTGATGGGGTGACGAGTGGAGGCACGGAACAAAGCCCGAAACCAAGACGTGGCAGATGCTCGTGTACACCGGCTCACTACGCGCTCTACTTTCGCTTTTTTTGACGCTGTGATTATAACATAACCGTCCAATAAAAAAAGTGTGCGCAAAAAATTATTCTTATGCAATTTCTGCATATATAAAAATGCGCAATATAGTATTGAATAATCATATGACAAAACATTTTAACTCAACATACTGGGTACAAAATAAATAAACAAAAACAAATAACATGTGTTCGTGCAATTTTGGACCAGACTTTCATACTTTATGTAGCATGCTCTTAGTATTAATTGAACTAATTTTGAAACTAAGCTCAAAAAGTTGGTCATCTAACTCTAGGAATCAAATGCGCCGCAAATTTCCGTTAGCGACCCAAATTAATAGTACCAAGATCACCGCATTGTCAGTTTAATTGGCTACTACGATATGTGCATGTAATTTCTAGATTTAATTTGTTTATAACCTATACGTAAGGGAAGAAGGCCACTGCTTTTTTTTAATTAATATCGGCATATGTCAATAATTTTGGCAAGGGAAGGGCCGAAGGGTAATCGAGTCGTGTAGAATACATTAAAAATTTAAAACCTAGTAGTTTGCCTAATTCAATAATTTTGAAGTATAACAGTGTGACAAGAAATTGACTTACGAGGTTTACACGGCATATCCTATCTAAATTTGTAGTCCATTATATTTTCTAATTAAAATTATATTGATCATTAGCATAGTTGTTGAATAAAATTGTATGGTCCCTCCCACCGTCCATGATAAAGATGGAGTATCGTTTTTATCAAAAATAAACGTCCGCAATAAACATCACATTCCATTTTTTTATTTAGAGAAAATTATTTAAAGTTCTAAATATTCTCTTACTATCGAAAGGTGAATCGATCATTACAAAAGAGGCAAAGAGGGACGATGATGAAAATATCGATCTTTGATTTATAGTACCTAGAATTCTCTTAAGATGTGAAACGAAGACTGATAATTTTTTGTCTCTCTAACTAAAATTGTCATTAATTAATAATTATACTAAAAAACAAATTTATAACCTAAAACCAACACCTCCAGTAACCTTATAAGTTATAACCTAGATGTGATGCATTCCCTTCAAATCATTTTATATAAAATTTCTCCATTGATATCTTCGTATTTTCACTTGACATTTTTGGATCATTCGAGATCTAAATCAAAGGTCGAAAATTTTGTTATTCTTTGATTTTCATCTTCGTCTATCTTTATTTCTTTTATAATAATTGATTCAACTTTCGGTTCTACCATGGAATCAAAACATAAGCTAAGACATTTGTAATGCAATATTGCTTTGGATTTCATCACGAAATTGATTGACACGCTTATTGCAACTCATTCTTTTTGATTAAATCCAACATATTCATGCATGTTTTATATGTACAGTAGAAAGATGAAAAGAGCTTCAATTCCAATTGCTACCGCTGCCAATTGAGATGTGCAATTTACAGGGGAAATTTGTCGCATTCAATAATTCTCTTATTTCTTAATTCTTACCCAATCAAAATACATATGCACATTTTCATAACATACAAATTCATTTGCCCAATTCCCTCTCCATCCTCTAAATTAAAACTCCACATCATATCACCATCTCCTCCGCATCAATTTATGATTTGAATTCAAAATCTAATATCATCATTTTTTTAGTTCCATTATGCAATTTTCAATATTCTAACTTTGGATATGTTGCGAAAGCTAGATGATATAGTTTACTCCGGAAGGGATAGAAAACATTTGCTCCTACACCAATAAATAATTAAATCCTATGTGGCATCTTGTCACGCCCGCATTTTCTAATGATAGAAAACACGGTGGATCGCGACTAGGGGGATAAAGAAACGGGAAAGAAAGGGGAAAACAACGAAACTCGGCCATAGCTCGAAATAATTGAAATAGCTCGAATAAAATCAGAGTACCATTTCGACAATCAACAACTCAAAAGAATATTATCTCAACAATACAAGAACTCAAAAGAAAGACAACAACTCAGCGGAAGCATTTCGAGAGTAGAATACTGCTATGTATGAAGACACAACATATTCTGGACATTTGATAAACATTCTTCACTTTTATGCTCAACACCCGCCGCACTCGTCACCGCTCAACCTGCACATAGGGAAAACAAATGCAGGGCTGAGTACTTGATGTACTCAGTGAACAAATGCCAAAACAATTTTATAAAACAGTTATGTCATGCCGCCATTGAGTGACCTCGGGGTTTTAATTCGAAAAGGCCCGAGACACTAAAAATATTTCACAAGCACAAACTTTCAACTCCTCATCTGGTGAAGCATCTTTAATCAGCCCAATAATTTGTTTGATTAGTCTGTCCAGTCTAGCTCCTTTATTTCCATCTGCTCATTCCATGACATCCTTGAATTAAATCACCAGCTTAATACTTTATCACTCTAAATCTATAAATTACTAGTTTGAAAAGGGAAGGCCCTTTTCCCTTTTCTCTCCCACGTGAAGTTGAAGATAATGGGATTTGAAACCCCCAAATGTCCTCCTTCTCCCCTCTGTCGTCTTCTTCCTCTCTCAAATCTAGGCTCTTCATAAATTTGAAAATTCAAGTCACTGACTTTATCTCTTTCTCAAGCTCTCACTCCCTTCTATTCTCCAATCAGATAAACCCAATCCCGACACCAGCTCCCTCGGTGATCTCTCTCTCTCTTCCATGTTCAAGCTCACTGCCGCTTCTGAAATTCACCGGCGCGCGAGCTGCAACGCCGCCGTCACCATCGCACACCTCCTCCGTGGCACCGCTGCTGTCCCAGATGAGCAGCCGTGATTGCTGCGGCTGAGTACAGCCCCGTGCTGTCCGTCGCCGCCATCGCAGCACACCCATCGTCACCTCCTCCGCCGCTGCTGCACTTCTGTCACCTCGCATCCTCTCTCTTTTCCCTCGCTGACAACGCAGCGCTGCTGCGCTGCTGCTGCTTCACACCCGATGCCTGCACCATCGTCCTCTTCATCTCCTCCTTCGGTCTCCGTCGAAATCACAGTGGCTTCAGCGCCGTTGCCGGTATCCACTCACGCCGCTGCTCTGGCCCACTCGGAGCCACGCCGCCATCGCCGAAATCTTCTTCTCTTTCGTAGTTCTACTGTTCTCCTCCTTCCCTCTCGCGATTTATGTATTGTCAGTCGTGACACCGCTGCGCTGCCTCCAGTGTCTAGTCACGCCGCTGGATTCGTCAACGTTCAACCACCGCCGTCGTCCTTGCGGTGACTACTTGGCTGCTCGCTGATGTGAAGAGCTACAACTCTTCGCTGCACTCTCGTTTCTCTTTTAGATTTTGAACGAATGTGGGGAACAGATTTTTGTGATGAGTGAGGAACGTGATGCTGGCGGTTTTAGGATTTGGCGAAAATTGTGATGCACGAAATGTGGAACAGAAAATAGGGAATTAGTTCGGTTGAAACACTGAAATTGACTTGGGCCAACACTTAGTGGACTTCCTCAAGTAAAAAATAATTGGGCTTTGTAAAAGAATAATTGTAATAGGTCCATATGTAAAATTCTTCTATCGACAAAAGAAACAAAGGCTAAAATTTTCAGGTCCATAAGCGACGTCCTTTCAAAAACAAATAAAAGGTAGAAAGGTAGAAAAAGTCGGGTGTTACAATCTACCCATCTTAACAAAAATTCGTCCGAAATTTACTTACGTCCTTAACTAAAAAATTTCTACATCATCTTATCTTCCAATTTCGAGCATCCTTGTCTTGTCGCCACTTTCTAGGTTACGAAGATTATACTATACTAATTTAAATCGCAAGTAGATCCACTCGTGCATAGTTACATCGCTTAGCATCAGCCTGCTTGTCTCGCGCCTCTTTCATGTTTGAAGCTTCATTTCGTCTTCTCTATCCTCATCTTCTTGAAATCTTCCTCGCATTCTCTTTCTCTATATCGTTTAGGGGAAACGATAGGAAATAGTAAAATAGTTCACACATTAAGCAAGCTCCAACGTTTCACGGCATTCCAAGAACTAGAAAAAGTTTCATGGTCCACCGTCTTCCATTTAAGTTATGAAGTTTCTATTTTTTAGTCTTTTTGGGAAATCGCTTCTTTTTGGAAAGTTAGATTTAGTTATCCCTTTAATTTCGAGGTTCAGTGTTTTAAATTTGAGGGGCTAGATTAAATTTGTTGATAAATTTGTATTTTTTTTTTTTAAGTTTTGCATAAGTTTGTTCGGTGATATTCAACCTTGCATTTTCCCAGAGAGTAACGGTTTAAAATTGTTCATCTTAATTTAATTTTTTAATGGATTTTAAAGTTTAAATTTTATGAATCGGGGGTTTAGTTAGGGTTTTGTGTTCATTTGTTTTATGTTAATTTTTGAAAAATAAAACATCGCAATCTACTTTTTTTGGACCACTTTTATTTTTGGGTTTTTTTTTACTTTTTTCAATTTTTAATTGTCTGGGCCGGGGGCCCCCCCCGGAGAAGCCCCTTTCTAATTTTTTAATTTGAGCATTCCCCAGCCCGAATCTTTTTTCCCTATTTCCTAAACCAACCACATGTTATCTTTTACGCTTACTTCAGGTACCTCTTTATTTTACTAGGTAAAATTTAAAAACCCCGCGGGGTGAAACAAAACCCCCCAAAATATCACCAGTTATCGAACGTGTCCCCCTTTTGGGGATTCGGCCCACCTCCCTATCCTTTGAAGTAGGTTGGGGAAAAAATTTTTGATCGGGTTTTTTTGGGGTCCCAATACCAGTGGGTTTAATTTTTACCCCGATCTTGGATACCCTCTTTCCCCCGACCGAAAACGCCCCAAAACCCCACCCCCACCCCACCCAACAAATTACCCCTCTATTTGACGGAGTAGAAATTAATGTAAACCAATATGTGAAGGGATAATACCCCCCTCCTCAATGATTAAGCCCCCAATTTGACATGCGGTTTGAAAAATGTGAAAAAAGGTGAGGGAAAAAAATTAATGGGGGATCTACAGTATTTATTTGTTTTATAATAAAGTGAGGAAATAAGGAGAGAATATGGTTCACACAAAAAATATAAAAAAAAATGGTTTATAGGAAAAATTCCAATGAGATGTTTTTTGATAAAAAGGAGAGAATAAAAAAGAAGGCGGCGCTCATATCTCTTAAAGCGGTCAAAAAATGGTGACCTTACCTAGCTCTCAAAACGCTAAAAAAGACCGAAACTACCAACTTTTTTAAGCACATCAACAAAAAAAATCCATTGCTATATTAAAGTTGTGACACATCATTTTTATATTTCCTAGTTTATTTAAACAACTTTAAATTAATATGATTTCTTCATTTAAATTATTTAATTTTTTTTTTTTTTTATTGTGATTTTAACAGAGATAATTGATTCTTAACAATCTACATACTATAATATTCGTCTATATTAAAATGCTCTGATATGATGTACTCCTACTAGGCACTAGCTAATATGCATATGAAACCTTTTTCCAAAATTGCAATTTGATGATTAAGAAAAGAGAAATTACATTGGAACTCAGACTCAGGTGAAGGAACGGAAAGTCTTTTCATCCTCTGCTTTCTTCACTCCTTTGAACTCCGAAGCCCTCGCCGTCCACACTCTACACTCTACACTCTACACTCCATCTCGGTGCATGTTTCTCTCTCAAAATCACCGCCGCGTTAAAACGCTTATCATTCCGGAACCCTAGCCATCTGCTAGCTTCTTCGCCGGGGGATCCCCTCTATTTCAAGTGCGCGGCCGCTCTAAATTGATTACAATCCCCCCGCAAACATGGCGAACTTAGCCCTAACTGGAATATTGGAAAAGGTAAACACACCTCATTGCTGATTTCGTCCACTTTTTTTTTCCCTCTGCCGTGTATGGCAGGCAGGATGTGATTGATTGATATTTTGATGGATTTTGGGGGTGCAACGCAATGCAGATGACTGGTAAGGATAAGGACTACAGATACATGGCAACTTCTGATTTGCTTAACGAGTTGAACAAAGAAGGGTTTAAACTCGATGTTGATCTCGAAGCGAAGCTTTCTAACATTGTCATTCAGCAACTCGATGATGCAGCAGGCGATGTTTCCGGATTAGCTGTCAAGTGGTCTGATCCCACTGCTTGCTTAATTCACTATGTGTTTTGTATTTGCTTCTTAATTTTTTTATTGATTTTTTCTCTGCTTAAATTGTTGTGAATTTTATATTACTTCAAATGATTTTCTTCAGTACCCATTTACACTCTTGCAGATGATAAAATTTCTATGTATACAATAGCTTCTAAGTTTTAGTTCTACTTTTATATTGCATGAATTAGAATGGTTGAACTGTACTGGATAGGTAAAGTAGATGCTGTATCGTTAGCTACGCATAGTTAAATGTGTTTACTTGGCAACGCAACCATGTGAGTGATACATCTGTTTGTGAAGAATGAGCTTTCAGGACTACTTCCATGATATAGAGGAGTTCTTTCAAAAGGTTGCCAAACTATTATATGAACTGTCTTATCTGCATGGAGATGGAAAAGTAGATCCAGAAGTTTTAGTTGTATGCTATGCTGGTGAACTATAATCTAATTATATATTGTTATGTTTCTGTAAATTCCTAGCCTTGTTCCCTTGGTGAAAAAATCCACGAGCAGCAGGTTCTTGAGATGACTAATAAGCTTTGTGATAAATTGCTCAATGGGAAAGAGCAAAATCGTGACATTGCCAGCATTGCTGTTAAGACAATTGTTGCTGAAGTTCCTAATGCAACTGTTGCACAATCTGTTCTTGTATCCATTTCTCCCAAGTTGATACGAGGAATAGTCACACAGGTCAGTGTGATATATATTTCTTTCATTTTTTTCCTTCTACTTGACTAGCCAAATACCTTCTAAAGCAAACTAAACTAGTACCTATACTAAGCTTGTCCTGTCATTTCAATTTTGTGAGTTAGTAGAATATGTAGAAACTATCTCTGCCGGAGCGATATGGCATCATTACTCTTGAAACTTAATTGATTTTGCTTCAGATGATAACAGAGGTTTTGTTCATGACTTCCTTTAATGGTTGGTTTTATATTCAAATTTTCAGAATGACCCTGACCAAGGTAAGACCTATAAAAGACACCTTTGTGGTGAAGCTTTGAAGAAAAAAGGTTTAGATATCGAAGTTTCTGCTCACGACTGTTAAACATTAGGATATGTTTAAAATATTACCCCCTCGGCCCATTAAAAATGAAACATTTTCCTTTTTGGGTTGTCCCGAAAAATATCATATTTGTCTTTATATGAGTTAAAACTTAAAAGTAGATGAAAATTATCTAGACTATGAGGTTTGCAATTCTTGCAGCACTTTAAAGCAGATTCATGTCTTTTTGGTTTTTCTCTATAGATATGTGGATGCTATTAACCTGATTTTTCTAATATGTTTTGGATTCATCTAGACGAATTAAGTTTTATTAGGTTTACCATCTGACTATTGCAAAGTAGAGTAGCTACTCTCCTTTATAAAATGCACTAGAATTCTGAGAAAATTAAATGAAGTTCACATATTTGAATAAAAAAACTAGTTATAAAGCTTTGAAGTGTTCGAACAATCAAATCAACGGTTTAATTGTGTTGTATTTTTTATGTCTTATTACAAATTTACAGCAACACGAGGGGCGTTCCTTTTATTTCTCTTTCCAATTAAACTTATTTTTTTTCTTTCTCTAGGCGATGGGCACAGAAATCAAATGTGAATGCCTTTATATTTTGTGTGATGTTTTACACAAATATGGCAATCTAATGGCATCCGATCATGAGGTGCTGCTGAGTGCACTTTGCCCCAGTTGAACACCAATCAGGCCATGTGAGAAAGAAGGCTGTTTCATGCATTGGTAAGGTTACTGATCCTAGTGTACTCTAGAACAATGTACCATTTTGTTTCGTATTCTCAAATGACCTCATAATTCCTTGAGATGGTGTAATGTAAAACTTCTGTTGCAGCATCACTGGCTTCAAGCTTGTCGGATGATTTTGCTGGCAAAGGCTACAGTTGAAATCATCCTGCTTTTGAAAAACCAAACAACAAAATCAGAACTTACTCGTACAGATATTCAAATGATTGGGGCGTTGAGGTAAGTTGTTGAGCAGTTCTCTCTCTCCCTCTCTCTCTCTCTTTTTATTGTTACATGCGTCTATATAACTTTGCTGGCACAACATATCTACTATACTATGTTCATCAAGTTACATTACTGTTTCAAGTGCAGTTTAGGAGCAAAGTTCTAGTTGCAATAGCTCATCTCTAGGTGAAAATCTGCTCAGTTCTAGTGGATTAATAAACTAATTCTTCAGGGTTGTTCCTTTACTACATGCTACATTGTAGAAGTGAATGAATTAATTGACAGTTTAATACTCATACAGCGTTGGACTGTTAGTCTGATCCATTACTATTAGCTAGGTTGGATATAGATGCTTTGGTTTACTGGGATTGGAAAAATTTAATTGTGCACATGTTCATTCTAGGATGGTATAGTAAAGTGGCAGTTGTTGAATCCTTATGTTGGACTATTTTATTTGGAACAAGTCTACTTGGTAATAAAATTAAACTGAAAAGCAGACTGATTTTTTGAGGAAATTTTCTGTTCTTTTAGAAATTCCATAGATATTTCCTAAAATGTAGTATCATTGTATTTCAATATGTGACTTTTGTAAACATGCTACTGATTTATGAGGTGTCTCATAGTGAATGATCTTGGATTTTTTGTTATGAAGCCGTGCTGTTGGCTATCAGTTTTGGTCCACACCTCGGAGACGCTGTTCCTATTCTAATTAACTACTGTAATAATGCATCAGAGAATGACGAAGAGCTCGTGAGTATAGCTTGCAGGTACTTTGTTTATTCTTGTTTTATTTTTATTTTTATTACTATTTTATTACTTTATTCTCCCACTTCTTTGTTGTATTTTTCCTTTAAGGCATCGTATGTTCTGATGTAGGCACTAGAGAGTTTTCTACTTGGTGTCCTAGGGATATCTCTTCCTACTGTGACCAAATCTTACATCTTACTTGGAATTTCTTAGTCATGATCCAAATTTTACTGATAACATGGAAGAGGACACAGATGACGAGAGTTAGTGGAGGAGGAAGATGAGTATGTACTATGTTTAATATTTTATGGCTGTGTGTAATTATGCTTGATAGATATGTGCTCAGTGTTCATTTATGCTTGTAGTGAGAGTGCTAATGAGTACACGATGATGAAGATGTAAGCTGGAAAGTGCGGAGAGCTGCTGCCAAATGTTTAGCTGCTTTAATTGTTTCTCGGCCTGAGATGCTTTCAAGACTATATGAAGAGGTATACATTATCTGTTTTTCTTCCCTGTCACTCAATGTTAACATGGAGAGTTTTATAGTTCATGGCTCACATTGAGAATCTCAGAACTGAAAGACTGTATGCTTTGCCTAGTGCCTACATAAACTGATTTTGAATTCATACCAATGACTGCATTTATATGAAATTTTTATGCAGTGACTATCAATACCCCAGTGGCTATACTTTTTTTGTTTTTCTCCACTAAAGAGCTGTAACATGTCACTAGTAGGTTTATATAGTTTACATTTTTCTGATTGACTCTTGGCTATTATAGATAATTCATTTCAAGAGAGACCATTTAGATAGATCTTTGAGAGACTTAGAACATTTCTCCAAATGAAATGGAACAAAAAGACATGATAGAAGTTTTGTGGTAGCTGACAAAATTTGAAAAACTAAGAGAAGCATGTAAAATACAACTCTTTGGATTCTATTTTGAAAGAGAATGTCACGAGAGAGGTTCATACTATAGTGTCTGTACTACTTTCCGTTGGATGCATGCAAATAGAACGCCAACATAATAATTGTGCTGAATATATTCTACAATAATTTCTTTTGGCAAGGGCATAGGTTGAAGACCCTGTTGTTGATCTTAAGAAAGAGTTGAGCTTCTTATTGGTGTTTATCAATGACATAAATCTAATAGATCAAGATATAAACAATTAACCAAGATGTTTGGGTCAAATTTGACCAGTGCCATGTTATTAGCCTTTTTTTTTTTTTTTAATCTAATAACTGATGAAAGCTTGTGGTACACTACATCTACTGTAAGAATTCTCTTGTAAAATCAAGCATATGATAATGATATTACTACCTTAAGGTTAAGACATCTATTTTCTCGTATTCCATGATCCTTTTCTGTTAATTGGAATGTGAGATATGTAGACATGGTGGTCAACCAGATGTTTTTTCGAGTTGACATCTGGAAATTTCTTGTGTCTTGCATCTATTGTTTTTCTTTGTGTTAAGCTTACGAAAAGCTGTATGAATAATTGGGATGTAATCCCACTTTTTCAGGCATGTCCAAAGTTGATTGATAGGTTTAAAGAAAGGGAAGAGAACGTTAAGGTATTAATTATTTGTTGTATGGGTAAGACAATAAGATTACTTCTTCTTTTTGTTCTCTAATGGATTATGTTGCAGATGGATGTCTTCAATACGTTCACTGAATTACTTAGACAAACAGGAAATGTGACTAAAGGCCAGACAGATTTCGATGAATCAAGGCAAGTGTATTCTTATTCCTTGATTGTTTGGATTTTCTCCTACTGTGTATCGAGTTCCTTTATTAGCTTGATGCTAGTAGAGTGATGAGCTTCTGTTTGGACCTAAGGTGATCAAACAAATTATGTTTCATATTGCTTTTGTTTTCTACAACCTGACTTCAGATGGTTAAGAGTGTGTCGAATAATAAACTTCTATACCTCTTTTAGATGCAAATTATCTACCTGTCAATTATTACCTAAAATATTGATATTCGGAACGTGATTCTTCTTTTCTGTTGAACTGTTATAATGATGCTCCATCCATGGAGAAAAGGACAATTCTATTTCTGCATTTGCTAATTGGATTTTGCCCATTTGTTTCCTTTATTGCAACACTATGCAGTCCCAGATATTTATTGAAGCAAGAGGTGGCAAAGATTGTTCGATCTGTAAATAAACAGTTACGCAGAAATCTATTAAGACAAAGGTGAAATTGATACAAATGCCGTGCTTTATGCTGAATTTCGGCATTGTGAATTCACCGCTTTGGTTGTTCTGCAGGTTGGAGCTTTCTCCATTTTGAAAGAGCTGGTGATTGTTTTGCCTGATTGCCTTGCAGACCATATTGGATCTCTGACTCCTGGAATTGAGAAAGCACTTTGTGTAAGATATTCTCTGTTTTGCATTTTCATGTGTTCGAGTTTCAGTATTTCCATGTTTTCCTAGAAGATTGATATCTGTTTATGCCTTACCTCTATCCACAGGACAAATCTTCGACCTCAAACTTAAAGATTGAAGCTCTTGTTTTTACTAGATTAGTGTTGGCCTCACATGCTCCTCCTGTTTTTCATCCATACATCAAGGTAGTGTTAATCAAGTTTGTTACTGATTTATAGTTTCTCAACCATTTGAAACATGAATGTCGTGACACAGTTATTTTGTTTGTTCAATTCGTTTCTTCGGATCAGTGTTTCTATATTTTACTATTTATAGTTTGGGAATTTGCATCTTTCAATCTCTTAAGGGTAATGGATGCTAGTACTTGTTAGTTGCTTTTGAAGTATAGATTTTTATGCAGACAAGACAAAGGATGTTGTAAATGGTTTTCGATATTGAATGCTCGTCATGGCATTTTTTAAATCATTTATTTTTCAGGAGGTCTGGTTTTCTGTGTTAATATCTTTGTTTCAGGGTATATACATGTTGCATTCCTTTGTTTTTATAAATGCTTGGTGAGGATTGTACTGGAGCTTTACTTGATTAGAGATTAGAGATATCTCATATAAAGGAAAACCACTCCTGTAGTACTTATTAAGTAGTTAATTTAAAGAGCACAGACCTCTATGTAGACTACATATATCAAAGTAAACGACTGTAACGCTGAAGATTTAATGATATATCAGGGTGACAGGACGTCTTTAGGTTTCCTGCGTAAATCTTGGGTCATGAGTCTTTAATTCTTTCAATTGGCTCTTTGCTGATACCCCCTCTGTCCCATTACATGTGACATATTTCTTTTGGGCACATGTTTTTAGGTATGGTGTTTAGTGGTTAAATGAAGAGAGAATAAAGTGGGAGTGAGAAAAAAGTAGAGAGAAAAAGTAGGAGAGAAGATAGAGTAAGAAAGAGATAGAGTGTTATTTTTTAGCTATAAAAAGGAAGGTGTCACTTATAATGGGAAGGCCCAAAAAGGAATACGCCTCACTTATAGTGGGACGGAGGGAGTATATGGTTTGGTGAGCTTTAGTATCGGGCTGAAAAAAGTTCTACTACATCTCTGGTTTTCTGTGCAATTAGATAAATACTTTGGTTTTACATAAAAAGGGCTCACAAGTTGGCAATAGTTACAAACCATATCAACTTAACACAAATCTTTCACTAACTAATACGTCCATTTTTCCATTTTCTTTGGAACCATCAGCCATTTACATACCGGGAATCTGGTTCATTCCATAGAGCAGTATGTCTAATTGTCCATGAACCTTCCTTTTCCCACCCAAATGGAAAATCATTTGAACATATTGTTAATATTAAGAGCACAGACCTCTATACTAATGTTAACATATATCAGGGTAACAGGACTGAGTTAGCTTTTTGCCTGAACTTGGCAAGGTTATTCTTTCATTTAGTTCTGTGCTGATATAAAGTTTGGTGAGTTTAAATATCGGCTGAAAACTTATTTTCTGCAATTAATAAATACTTGGCTGTAATGATTTATCATTCATTTTGCATTATTCCTTTAAAATTTAATTGTATGCAGTTGATGTTCATGAATTTGAAAATGTTCAAATTTTAAATGAAACATTGTCATATTCTGTACTGATATCTGTCCTTTTTCTTAGGCAATATCTGCTCCAATCATATCTTCCGTTGGTGAACGGTATTATAAAGTTACAGCAGAGGCATTAAGAGTATGTGGAGAACTTGTTCGTGTGTGCGACCAGATATTGAGGTTTTCTTCTTATCATTTGAACATTTGAACCTATAGCTTACTTGTTAGGAGTATTTACCTCTGAAAATGTAATTTTTATCTTTTGTACAGGTTTTTGATTTTGATTTTAAACCCTATGTCCATCCTATATATGCTGCTATCATGTCACGTTTGACCAATCAAGATCAGGATCAGGTTAGCGACTAGTCTTGCAGCTATATCCTGTGTCTTCTAGATCATGTCTTATTCCTCTATTTTGCAGGAAGTGAAAGAATGTGCAATTTCTTGCATGGGACTTGTGGTTCTACATTTGGTGATCATCTCGGAGCAGAGCTACCTCATGCCTCCCTGTGCTTGTTGATCGAATGGGAAATGAGATTACTCGTCTTACAGCTGTTAAGGTTATGTCATTTAATGGAGATTTGATTTAATTTTAAACTTAATTACTTTTCTTGTCCTTAAATAAAACAACATGAGCAATGTTTTTTTATTGGACAAACTTTGTATTCTGAGTTGGATTTCCTTTATTTTATGGGTCTGAAACTAATTTCATTCAAAATTTTAATCAATTCCAAAGATGGGTTTTGATGACTGAGAAATGTGTGTTTTGGTTATTGGGTACATTTAATGGATTTTTATTTATATAACATTTTATGATTTTTTTTTTTAAAACTTGCACAACTTTTCATTATTGGACAAACTTTGTATTCTTAGCTGGATGTTTCTTTATGTTCATGGGTCTAGCCATCTAGCAAACATACCTTCTATGCCCAAAATGTCAATTAACTCCCAGAGATGGAGTATGATGACTGAGGAAATGGGTGGCGTATTGGTTATTGGGACACAAGCTGCCTGCATGTGGTCCATGACTGGGATGGTGTTTTTGATTCCTTTGGTAACAAACTGCGCACAAATGAACCTAAGAAGAATTGAGGAATAGTGCTGATAGCTATTTAGTGACTGGAGATTGATATGCATCAAATTGTAACATGACTTTGGTTACTCTATCATCTCATCTGCCACTTATCAATGGGTGAATGGTGAACCCATAAACTGCATGAACATTATTTATGTTGCATCACCTAGCTTAAGACTCTTCTGTTTGTTTAAGCAGTGGAGTATTATCAACTAAACATATATGAATCATTTTGAATGACACGTTACATTTGGTTTACTGTTTCATTTGTAAATCGCCATACCCTTATTCTATTTTTTTTTCCAGGCATTTGCTGTCATTGCTGCTTCTCCTCTGCACATTGACCTATCATGTGCTACTACTCTTCCCTTTCAAGTGAATTTTTCCATATGGTGTAACTGCTGTTTTATTGTTCTACTTGAATAGGCCAATCGAGCGCTAAGACAGGCTACACTTGGGACACTGAACACACTTATTGTAGGATATGGTGATAAAATTGGTTCAGCTGCTTATGAAGTCATTGTTGTTTAACTTTCAACTCTGATCAGGTTTACAATATTTGAATTTACAATATTGCTGACTTTTTTTTTTGTTAACGGAAAGATAAGTTTCCCTTTGTTTAAAACTTGATCCACCTTTTTCTTTTCAGTGACTCAGACTTGCATATGGCTGCTCTAGCCTTGGAATTGTGTTGCACATTAATGGCTGACAAAAGATCTGGTCCAAATGTTGGTCTGACTGTCCGAAATAAAGTTCTGCCACAAGCGCTGACTTTAATTAGAAGCTCTCTGCTGCAGGGCCAGGCCCTTCTGGTACTAATTTTATGTTTCATTGATTAGGACATGTTATAAAAGTTTGCTTCTCTTTAACATGTCTTTTGGAAATCACAGGCACTACAGAATTTCTTCACTGCACTGATTTACTCGGCCAACACAAGCTTTGATGCACTGCTTGAGTCTCTTCTTTCTACTGCCAAACCATCTGCCCAGACTGGTGCTGTTGCTAAACAGGCTTTATTCTCAATCGCTCAATGTGTGGCAGTTCTCTGTCTTGCTGCAGGCGATAAAAAATGTTCCTCGACTGTAAACATGCTTACAGATATCTTGAAAGCAGATAGCAGTACCAACTCGGTATATAAATCTGGTTTATCTACTCTTTAATTTACTCGGGAGGTCTATATATAAGTTACTACTAGTTATTAAGTTAGCATTATCTAGATAAATGTTATTGTGCTCAAGCTTATGTCTCTAAACTTATAAATCTATAACAAACCCTAATTTAAACAAACAGGTTCACCTTTGCTGTAAGTATTTGCTTGTTTTTGAACCTTTTTTAGATCTTTAATGGAAAGATAATCCTTTTGAACCATAACTGAGTCTGGTCCGAGATATGTAGTTGCTAACTAGAATAATTAATAAGATATGTTCCAAGATATATAAATTAGGGTCTATGTAAATGGAACAATTGCATATTCTAAGAGAGACCGGATTGTTGGGTATAAATTGTAATACTTGCCATCTTGTGCCTGTTAATAATTCTACTTTTGCTTTTATGCCACTTGAAGTACTCAATCTTCCTTGTGAATTTAGCATTGCATTCTGTTTGAGAATTTCAGAAATTGTTTTTCCTTTTTTTAGTTTACATCTGTCCTATTATTTTTTCCTCCATATCTTGTGTGTTCTGTAAGCTCATGAAATTCTTTTATATACTCATTGAAATTCATTTGTTTATTTGGCATTTCATTATTCACAATAAAATTTTGGTTATATCACATATATCTAGTGCTCTTATGGTTTTCACCATTCTACCTCATAGGCCAAGCAGCATCTCTCCTTGCTATGCTTGGGAGAGATAGGAAGGAGAAAAGATTTAAGGCTCATGACCACATAGAGAACATTGTTATTGAGTCTTTCAGTCGCCATTCGAAGAAATAAAGTCTGCTGCATCTTATGCTCTGGGAAACATCGCTGTTGGGAATCTTCCTAAATATTTGCCTTTCATCTTGGATAAAATTGATAATCAGCAAAAGAAGCAATATTTGTTGCTCCATTCTCTGAAGGAGGTCCGTTCCTTTTAGATCTATGCTGTTAAGAGATAAAGAGTTTCTTCTCATTACTACTTGTAATTGATAAATACTCACCTGCTTACAGGTCATTGTGAGACAATCTGTAGATAAAGCTGAATTTGATTATTCCAGTGTTGACAAGATCACTAAATTGCTATTCAACCACTGTGAAAGTGACGAAGAGGGTGTTCGAATGTGGTAGCTGAGTGCCTGGGAAAAATTGCTCTTATTGAGCCTGGGAAACTTGTTCCTGCCCTTAAGGTACCTTCTTAGAAGAAGTAATGTGTTTTTAACTTTTGTATATACAAATAATACATGATTTTTCCTGCAAAGATTAATATACTTGAAATATTCTTGCAGGAGAGGACATCCAGTCCTGCTGCATTCACCACGAGCAACTGTTGTTATAGCAGTGAAATATTCTATAGTTGAGCGGCAGGAGAAAATAGACGAGATTCTGTACCCGAGATTTCTACTTTCCTTGATGCTTATCAAGGATCAAGACCGGGTAATTGTCAGACACTTTTTGATTGTTCTCAAGACAGTTTTCCCAATGTTTTGTTTAGGAGAAACAGATTGCATTTTAAATGCCTCATTTGAAGATCCTTGACCATATATGCAATTTTTATGGTTTATTGGTCTATGTGCAGCATGTGAGGCGTGCAGCTGTTTTGGCCCTGAGTACTGCAGCTCATAATAAACCAAACCTGATAAAGTCCCTATTACCAGAGCTATTGCCACTCCTCTATGATCAAACAGTAATAAAGGTAAGTGCTTCAGTTCATATCATATACATATCACAGATAATATACCTTCCAAATGCTATCAGATGCATTCTGTTGATCATGAGTGTATTCATTTTCTAATTTTCTTAACCCAATCTGCACTTTGTACTAAAGGTTCTATTTTGTATGGCTGTATATGTTACCTGTTATCTTTAGGTTTCATGTTGAGCATTGGAATGGAAATATTCTTCACAATTGATGCAGTTTGAAATGGCATCCTTTTACTTCTATAATACTATGAAGAAGTTCTTTCAATTGTTCCAAGTAGACTCTTCCAGTTGAAGTATGCATTCATTGAATTGAGGCAGAGAGTTCATTATGGCCTCATATTTGGGCATAAATTGCAAAAATGGCATAACCTTTAAAAACTCAAAAAAAAACTGTGTCTTTTGAAAAGTTGAAGATAAAGCCTGAATTTTGGGCTTGAAGTTCATTGAATAGGTTGTGAGTTTATCATAGATTTTATTTTCTGACCAAGCATCAAAATGACTTTGGATTCAAGAAATTTACATCAGAATTTTGACCCCAGAAATGTAGGCCTGACTCTTGACTCCTGAGCCATATTTGCAACTTTTTCAGAAGGCTGGGTTTTTTCTATTGAGATTTTTTAGAATTGGGCCATTTTGGCTTCAATTCTACCAAAGGTTGGGCCATAAAGCATAATTAATGGCATTCAAGGCCCCTCCAAATAATTAGCTTCAGTATGCTTATGGATGTTGGATTCAGTTCTGTTAGTCTGTTAGATTCTTGACTAAAGAAACATAAGAAATCTGGGATGGCCTTTAGGAGTTTCTCTTTATGTGATCTTTTACGTCATGTTTAAATATTCGGTTGTAAGCGTCTTATATAAAAGGATGATTTGAGAATTTTCTGTTAATGTGATCATTTTGCTTGAATTGCTTCACATTCAAACATTCCTATGCATCCTAAAATTCTGAATAGAATCATTGGATCTGGAATTGGAAGCAGTAATCAAATTCCTTCATGAATTGCAAGTTTTCTATGTAATTTGTCAAAGCATTTGGATTTCTATTCTACGATGCTGACTTTTTCTCCTGAATTCATGTATTATATGATTTCAGCTTCATAGCTATTCATGTGTCAATTGTTTCTTCTCAAGTATATCATTTTGTCTCTTTTATTGCCCTGCTTAAATGTAATGCTGCACATTATATTATCACTTTATTTACCTATAGTGGCAGCATATTATTTGAGAACAGGAACATTTTAATGTGTTATTCTGGCCAATTTTCTCATTGCAGAAAGAGTTGATCAGGACAGTCGATCTTGGCCCTTTCAAGCACACGGTGGATGATGGGCTTGAATTGAGGAAAGCTGCTTTTGAATGTGTGGACACTCTTTTAGACAGTTGCCTTGATCAAGTGAACCCATCTTCTTTTATAGTACCATACCTTTTATCTGGATTAGATGGTAAGCGAACATTTGTCGGACCGATCGTCTTTTCTTCTTTCAATATCTGTACTTCCATTTGTTGGTTATATGTGCTATAGAAGTGACAGTGGAGTTTTAAACCTCATACATTTTCATTATTTGCAGATCATTATGATGTTAAAATGCCTTGCCATCTTATCCTTTCAAAGTTGGCTGATAAGTGCCCGTCTGCTGTGTTGGCAGGTATATCTCAATTTCTTGTTATATATGAACATAAAATTCTGAGTATAATATTTACTTCCAATTATGTTCGGGTAATTTTAATTTAATTTACATGGACTTTCAGTATTGGATTCTTTGGTGAGTCCTCTCCACAAGACCATCAATTTTAGGCCCAAGCAAGATGCGGTCAAACAAGAAGTAGATCGTAATGAAGACATGATTCGGAGTGCCCTTCGAGCGATTGCATCTTTGAACCGAATAAGGTATATTTGTGCCTCCACTCTTCAGGAAATATCCTTTTTATGTTTCCCTGAACTCTAGTCATACTCATTGAACATGGTCAGAAATCCAGACATTTTATGAATTCTTTATATATCTGGATGAGGTGCTGGAGTGCTTTGCTTTTTCTACAATCTCCCTAATATATATATTTGGCTCCTTTCCATCTCTGCAATTTTGTGTTAGATATTTTCTAATGTCACATCTGCTCCAGGGGCCCCATGATTTGTAAATTTGAATTACTAATAGGTTGATTTGAGAGGTGGGATCCATATGCTTCTTGTTACAGATGTGAAGTTTTATTAAGTTCAAAATATATAACGTTCAATCCACCAAGATACATCCACCATTTTACATACTATCCTAAACGTACTAGTTAGTCTTTGCTGATATTTGATCTTAATAAACATTTGAGGATTTATTTTGCTATGCCTGTAAATAATGGTTCAGATTCACTTTTTCCTTTGTTAGCTAAATATCTGGAAGAAAATTTTGTTGATATAAGTTTGGTTTTCATTTCTTTTATGCTTTGTTTTTTATATTTGCAGCGGAGGAGATTGTAGTCACAGGTTTAAGAATCTCACGAATGAAATTGGCAAGTCTCAGACACTATCCGAGAAATACTCATCCATTCGGAATGAATGACATGGTTATATACCTGACAAGCCTTGCAGACAGGTTTCATTTTTACCATAATTAATAGACCTGTGATACCGTATGGCGCATAGATGGGTTGTACTACCACCAAACATGCAAATGCCAACGTGTGGGGCTACATTTTGTAAAGAAGTGATCCCATCGCGAGGTATGGGTTTTATCAACTATTAGGTTTGTTGTCCTAGAATTCGAGCTCCACTCCTCGATTTTTCACCGTGAGATTTTCTTTCTGTTGTGTTGTCTGGTGCTATGTAAATTGGAGATGAGTTTTAAAAATTGTACGCATAAGAAGAGGATATCGATAGACCATGAGCTTGTTATGTTTTCATTTTCTTGTCCATTAGTAAATGATATATTTGTTGATTACAAAACCAAGAATTTTGTCTGTGAAAAACATTCTATACCCTCCTTTATTTGCGTTCATTTATTGCTTTCCACAATATTTATTTACTGATGTTTAATTATACTCTGTTAAATTGGATTTGATGTAGCAAGTTCAAATTATAGAAGCGATCAGTTTAGGATATGAGTTAAAAATGCATCTTAGTAGATATTTTGGGTAATGATGTTGATTGCATAAATTTGTGTTTGGGAGAGTTAAAGGTGATAATGTTCATTTGATCGTATTAAGTGGATTAATAGTTGATATCAAAATGATGTTCGAGTGGTACTACTCTTGGGAAAAAGTTAGTTAACTAATTATACTACTCTTGGGCAAAAGTTAACTAATTAAAGATGCTTAAATTAATCAATCAATTATATCAAACCCTATAGATGGATTAATTGGAACACTGCGATATGGAAATTTTGTTAAACATATCCACAAATGATGTATTTTTTCTGGGTTAATGATGGTAAATGTACACAATATACATATGTAAGCCAGTAACATGAACAGCCATTTTACCCTTATAGAGGCTTCCATTTATGGGTAGAGTAGGTAAGTTATCATCATAATCATATCCCAACAATGCAAGGATGAAAAGGAATCTAAAAGCAAGAAAAAAGAGGTCATATTGGTTTTGCAATGGAGGGGCCATTAATGCTTATCTTTTAGGCAACACAGTAGCATCAAGGAATTGGTGGTTGGAGGATATACAAAGGAGGGGGCCTCACCTCCAACATGTTTCAGACATGTTTTTATTTGTGAAAAAGGTGAATCATTCATAGTAAGAAAATGAGAGCTATGTGTCTCATCTTTCTTTTTGTCTCATCATTATTCATGCATAATCTTATGGTTGCCTTCTTTATAAAACTCTTTCTTTTTCACACAGAGTAACCAACTTACCAATTACCATACTGAGAATTGGTTCTCCTGTTTCCTTTAATTTTTTCTATTGTGTAGCAGCACTATTGTCATAAAGTATGCATTAACAAAAAAAACAGTGGGTGCACTAAAGTGAGGACCCTACACATTCAAAACCAGTTTAGAAACACAAAATGAGATTGATTCTGCAACACTTGCCTACATCTCATATGTCTCATAGAGGTGTGATCCGTTCTTAACTTTCTTAAGTTCTTAGCTATCAATGCTAATATATTAAAAATATCAACATGATGCATAAACCTAATTGATTATTTTAATACTCCTCAGTAAACTTTATGATCCATTACTTTTTTCTCTCTTTTTGTAAAAATGATAAAAAATAGTTAAAGTAGAGAAATGGTAAAGTAAGAGAGACAATAATATAGATAAGACTTTCTCTATATTATTCTCTCTTTTAATTTACGTTTCTCTTTAACTATTTTTATTATTTTTACAAAAGATGGCGAAAAATCTTAACTAAAGTGGAGGAGAATGTATTGATATTGATATTTAATACAATGTGTTGGCATTGATTATGTTGACATATTTAATACATTGCGTTGATGAATTAGCAAGTTAAGAAAAGTTAGCATTATAATGCACCCTCGTGAGTACGTATGCATCTTATACACATACTACATATAAATACATTTATAAAACACATATAAGTAGAGTATTATTAATACACCACTAGTGGATAAGCAACACCATTTTTATAACCTTAATGATCAAATGACCTGATCTACAAATTATGACATACATATCCTGTACATTTCATATGCTAATTAAAGCATAGTATTAGTTACACCCCATTGCATCTCCAAACCAAATCACACAACACTATCACCATCACCATCACCACCAACCCTAACACCACTGGAATACCAATTAGCCCAAAACAGATAGTTAAGAAAATTAAGAAAGCTAAGCACCGCCAACAGCCAATAAAACAGATCCAACGATCCTTATCAAGGTCATTATCCCTGAGCCACCCCGTCGCCCCGTCCACCAGCGACACCAGCACCGAGCTCAAAAGAAGCCGACGAGTACGAGCAGTAGGTCACGGCCGTGAGCGAGGCCCGCATCCCCTCCAGCGGCTGCTTGTAGAAGAACTCCACCAGCCCCACCGCCGTCAGCATCTCCGACACCCCAAATATCACAAACTGCGGCGCGATCCACCATATCGACAGCAAGCTGCCCCTTCTCCTGCGCTCGACGAGGGCGGCGGCGACCATGGAGAAGGTGGAGAGAGGAGGCCGGCGCCGAGGCGGCGGAGGGGTGATGGAGCGGGGCGGCGGCGTCGTAGAGGGGACGGCGAAGATGAGGATGAGGTAGGGGATGGCCTGGAGGAGGCGGGGGGATGTGGAAGGAGGAGAGAGGCGGGTGTTCATGGCGGCGCCTTGCTGGACGGAGAAGGTCTGGAGCTGGGCGAGGATGGTGTTGAAGATGATTGTGCAGCATAGGATTGGAAGCACTGATATCAGAGTTTTCACTTGCTCCACTTGCTTCACACTGCATACTCTCCATTTACTACTCTCTCCTTCCTCTTTCTTCATGCATGCTTTGTTCAACAATCTGTGAATATTTTCAATTTTGTTTTAGGCTTTAGTTGCATGTGAATCACCATATTCGCCAAATTATTTAAAATATCATCAACTTTAATCACCAGCAAAAACTATAAAGTTTAGATCTATTCACAAGGTAAAAAGTTTTGATGAATTTTTATTTGATACTAATAGGAGTCACATTTTGGCGTGGCCCAATTTTAAGAAATTAATGTCGAGTGAAAGATGGTTAAATAAATTAGTGGACTATAAGTCTCACTTCTAGATATTAGTTTTATAATAAAATGTTAGTAGAATAAGTTAGTTGATTATTTATGGTAAAAGTGAAATGTGAATTTTATTGTGGGACAAATCAAAATAGCAAAATGTGACTTTTATCGTGGACGAATAGATCGTATATTAACTGAGAAATCATACGTAAACATCGTACGTAGTCGAAATGATATTATCATATATATGAGTGACTAGTTTTTTTTTTCATTGCGATACACTAGTTTAATTTTTAGGGTGGATTTTGTCTAATTGAAGAAAAGAATTTATTATTATGAATCATGCCAACTTTGATTTTTTTTAAAAAAAAAGAATTATGCACGATGGAAAGTGGAAATAGTTAAAATTACCTGAATCTTAGGGTGGGTTGACTATTGGGAAAACTGTCGGATATGGTGTTGTCAGATGGGCACACATGCTTTCTATTTCGAGTTGCAGCCACAATCACCTAAAACAAAATACATAAGGAAAATTAGTAAGTAAAACATTAATCTAAACAAAATTTCGATGTGCAAATAATTTTCATAAAAATTGATCCGGTTAGATTCAACTTTAGAGGCATCATGTACCTACAATTTATATATGTTTATCTTTAATATTCAATAAAATAAAAATAAAAATAAAAATAATGCGTATGTGTGTACGTTGATGTATTATAATTAGGTGGAAGCTAGATGCCAAATGTTCCGACATAGCTGAATTAATGTAGTATTATAATTCGACACACATGAATGGCTAATCAGCACCTGCATCAAGTGGTTAACTCTTGCTATTCGATTATTATTTATTTAGTATTTTTCTGTTTCTATAACTGAGAGTTGGAGGATAATTTAATCTTGATCAGCTAACGGAAACAAGAATACATTCATAATCAGCAGAGACAAACAGCTGCACTATCAAACAATATACATGCATGTTACAGAAAATTTGATGAATACAGTAACATATAATAATCCTAGAGGAGACAGCTAAAGAAGTTGACTAAGATTCAAAAGGTAACTAGTATGTTTTTTATTTATTTATAATTGGCTCAAATAAAAAATAATTGAATAATTGGTGATATATATGGTTCATTTATTACTAAAGATTGTAATTAAAATTAGGATGGAATGGTAATTAATACTCCTACTATCAATAGTGTACATCTCAAAATGGGACATTATTAATAATGGACAAAAAAAGTGATTGAGAAAAAACTCTAACCTGTGCGATAGGTGTCAATACGCTTCCTCGGGGAGGCTTGTTCCGATAGAGAAGCGTGCCGGAAATGATGATAATGAGGCCCATAGCCATGGCGGCTGCCGAGACACCAAAGCCGATATCCATGCCCGAGTGTGTCTGGACGTAAACGAGAAGGGTCAAGGCAACAAGTTCGCCCAATGAGAAGGCAAAGTAGATAGCATTGAAGTAGGAGGAGAGTTTCTTGGATTGTTTTGGATCATCTTGGTTGAATTGGTCAGCCCCATGAGCTACCATGTTAGGCTTAACGCACCCACTCCCTAACGCCACCAAATAAAGAGCCACGAAAAATGTTAGGGCTTGCAACCCTTTGGCTTCCACACATTGCGCGCTATCCTTTACCATGTCACACGGTGGCGGCTTCAGCTCGGGCAAATGGGCTTGCACCGATAGCAGGATCAAACCCTGTCTCGCCCAAAATTATCATGTCATTTATTCTAATCAAATTAAATATATAAAATAAAATAAATACCGTTAAACAAGGACAAAATCAGAGTTATGGGCAAGAAAAAATAAATTTGTTTGTTTTACTTTTTTTAGTGTTAATAAATGTCAATACTAAATAATCATGTCAGAATAAGTATTTGAAAAAGATTTCAATTTCCAAAAGTCAAAGTGAGACCCTTGTATTTCACTACCACACTCTCATTAATACACAATCAAACAATATTTTAAAATATAAGCCAAGTCAACTTTAGTCACTCAATTGTAGAAGATGCAATATACTAGTATAAGATAAATATTTTCTATGAACTTTCCAATATGTTTGCCGTATAAATACAAAAAACTAAAATAGAACAAAATCAGGCCAAAACCTTACCTTTTCACTGTGTGTGTGTGTGTGGAGAGAGAGAGAGAGGAACATACCGAGAGTTCAATGAAACCAAAGATGAGAGTGGTCCAGAAGCAACCGAGATAAGAATCAGAGAGGAATCCACCAAGGAGTGAGAGGATGAAGAGTGTTCCAATAAAATTTGTAACTATATTTGCAGCTTTTGAGAGGGAAAAGTGCATCTCATTTATAACATATGTTATCAGATTATTCCCAACTGCTGCTATTGCCATTATCTCAAATCCTTGAAGCCCTGCACATCATTATATCTATCATCATCATCTCTCACAATATTAAATATTAGTAATTGAGAGAAAGAAAAGGAACCTAGAAGAAAGGCAGCAGCTCTCATGCCCCCATGCTTTTGGGGGTTGGAAGGCTTTCCTCTCCAATCAAGAGTGCTCTCTTCAGAAACCTTAACTTCTGCCTTCAAATCCTGCTCCTTTCTTGAGGCCTCCATTTTCCTCTTTTCTTTTTTCTTTTTCACACACTAATAGGTGTTTCTGTGTGTTTACACCAAATTAATATGTTCGAGAGAGAGAGAGAGATATGTTAATTGCTTGGAATATTTTGTATGAATTCAAGGATGGTTGGGCTCCAATATATATACTCACCAGCATAGGTTCAAAAGTCAAAAGGCAGGCTTTGTAAAGTTTGTACACTGAGAGATATGAACAACAGCCAGCACCCACACTTTCTAATTAATACTCCAGTCTCCATTAATTGTCTTATTTTACAATTTTTGTTCGATAGTTATTAATTGTCTCATTCTACATTTGTTATAGTATTTGATGATTGAATTCATATTCACTAATTGATTACGATTATTTATCCACTTTCAAATGTTTCATTTTTTCACTTATCGCCAATAAATATCTCATTTTACTTATATTTTATTATACGTTATCTTTAACTATTTATTTCATATTTTATTATAAAATCAATATAGAAAGTAGGATACATAGGCCACTTATTTTTCTATCTTTTTTTTGCAAAATTAAATAGGGAGTAATTTTTAAAACCAAAGTGATAAAAAAAATGAGACATTTAATATCAAACAGAGGAAATATATAAAATAAACCCACATTCAACTAATTTGTTTTACTTTTCTTAACAAAATTAAAATATTTTTAAAATCCTGCGGCAGTATGAAATAGAACAATTAATAGGTATTAGAGAAAGCACTAATCACACACTTCCTTAGGTTATACTACATATTAATAAGGGGGTTATGATTAATTGAGATTTTTTAGCTTAATTGAAAATTGAGATGTATTATCAACCATTCATTTTTATTAAATAAGTGGTCAGGATTTGCCACATGGAATATTTTTAGATTAATTAATTATGAAAGGGTAGAATGGTAATTTCATGGTACATTTTATTCAATAAATATTTTTTTAAATTTTTTAAAATTTTTTAAAAAAAAAATTAATTTTTAATTTTTTTGTCAACTATATATACGATCCTTGTCAATACGCATAAACTACTATACAGATTAATGTCCACTACACACTATAATGTCACTACATATCCGATTATACATCGCATATAATGTCAACTATAAGTTGTTGACATTTGATGTCATGACTATTACGATAATACCCCAGTTGACATAATCTACTTGCGATCGACATTTGATGTTGTGGATGAGTGGATGAAAATGCATCTGAATCTTAATTAAGCTAAAAAATCTCAACCTAATTCAACCATACTAATAAGTATAATAAAATATTTGAATACATAATGGAAGTCGAAATAAAGATTCCTACAAAATAATTGGTCATGTTGGTACACATTAATTGAATCTTTAACAAAAAAGTTCTTAATTCTTAACAAAATTAAAATTAAAATATTTTTAAAACCCTCATCAGTATAAAATAGAACAATTAATAGGTAGAGAAAGTACTCATCACACACTTGCTTAGGTTACACATACTAATAAGTATAAAATATTTGATTATATAATTGGAAGTCGAAAAAAAATTTCCTACAAAATAATTGGTCATGTTGGTACACATTAAATAAATCTTTAACAAACAGTTCTTAAATATAAAAGAGATAGATATAGTCCCATTTCATTGGTTGAGAAAATAATGATTTATGAAGATTGCTTACCATTGATTTGAAAATACTAAAAAATAGAATTCAAATTTTTTTCCCAGTAATTAAATTATTTAATCAATAGATATAATAATTATAACTAGCATGCAAAAAAAAATTTCCCTTATGGATTTTCTAGTAACAACATTATTAAGGTGCATACTACATAAAAGTCTAAAATTAGATTAATGTATATCTTTGATTTTATTAATAATATTATAATAATAAACATACTCCTATAAGACAAGGCACAAACTTGACAAGACAATAAAATAATACTAATAAATATGTTAAATAGGCAAGTGGGTAAGAATCGATTAATGAGGGGGGGAATGTGGTTGATAAGAAAAGTTGGGCTATTAATAATTAAGAATTCCTAAACAATGCACTAATTTTGTTCGTCGCTTGCAATTTGCAAGTATGTACTAGTGTACGGAGGATACATCATTAATGACAAACTAAAACTTTTTAATCAAGTCTCAGCTATTCTACTAGTGATTATTAGCAGCAAATTAAATGTTCATGGAAGATTTCACTTATAAAGTAATGTGCAAACTTTTGAGTACGGTAGAAAAGAAATTGTAATATATGGGTGCCACGTGAGTGTTTGAGACCAAACTATAGACTTCAAGTGTTTCAACGAGGAAACACAAGAAGTGACTAAGAAAGGTATTCGCGTGAAGGTTGGAAACAGAGCCGAAGCAAACACTCACAACAATGAAAAACACATGAAATGATGAAATAAACATGATCGATGCATGTTGTGCAAGGAAGATGTGAAAACTATCAAGCATTTCATTTTTCATTACATATCATATTTGGTATTATTGTTATCTTTTCCACCTCGAATGTTTCCATTTACCATGGTCAATTCTAGATATATGTGGTTTTATAAAATTTCAAGTTCAGTTTTAAGTTTGATAAGTGAATTTACGACGTCTTGATAATTTGGTCAAAGTTTAATACTGACCCAATTCTCCTGGACTTTTGATTGATACCTCACAAATTCGTTGCTTGTTAAACTGTCTCGTATTAAACCTTCATTTAACACTCCATCACAATTTTTCACTGAGAATGTATAAGTGCCAAAAAAATTAATATATCACAAATATATCTATGTTAGAACTTGAAAAAGTATATACACGAGTGTAGGACATTGACATGTACATGGATTATGGATATATGGATCATGCCGCCTCATTTGACCACTTTCTTTTAAAGTAGTAGTAGTATGTTTTTTTAAATTGAAATGGACCAATTTCATCTTGCTTCATGATTTCAATTTATTGACAAATCTTAGAAGCATATTACATTTTATGACACTTCAAAGGTCAACCTCAATAAAAAATAAATTAAAAGGCAAAAGCAAATTGGTTTCATCGTCATAGGTGAGTGTGTTTCTTTGACATATACAATTAATCTTATACTTCCAAACAACACAACATGATTTCTCCTTATCCTTTTAATTCTTCCCCCCATGCTTTTGTTTCAACACCACCACCGCCAAAGCCCCACCTCATCCCCTCTCTCTTCTACTATATGTATATAATTACATTTATATAAAAGGTAGTTCCAATTTAAAAAATCTATTTCTAGTAACTAAACCTTAATTAACATATTATAATACTAAGCATATACTTATTATCTTAAAATAAATATTATTATTATAATTCTACGTTGATAATTCATTGTTCTAAAGTGAAGTTCTAAATTGAGAAACCACCTATTTTATTTTCTCTCTAGATATATATGTCCTACTACTTGTTTTTCGTTGAATCCGTACCAAATCATTACTTTAAATCCGATCATTTGATATCTTTTCAAGTATTTGTCATTATAATAGTGAGATATTAAGATGCATGTACCCAAACTAATTCATGACATTTTATGGATCCTATGCAAAATAACAAATAAATGTTTGTTGCTTTTGTTGATAAAGACCAGTGATATTCAATATTCATTATAATGTGATATACTATCATTTCAATTCAAACAAAAAATGGTTTTTTTTTATATTTTATTTAACCAAGGTGTCGAAGCCGCTTTTGATGGAATCATTAATCTTCTCGAGGACTTGCGATTAAAGGCATTTAGTAATAGTTTAATCCAACGTTAGTTATAGTTAAATCAGCATTTCTCTAAAATAAATAATAATGTAAACAGAATTTGAACATTAAATAATTAGTAGTTTTTAAATATATTTTGTATTAGAATTCACAAATCACAATTGTGGTTACTTTAATCTTTGGCAAGGGACGTAGTGGGGAAAAAATTCATTTAATGTGTCACTCAACTTAATCAATGTATGGAGCTTTCATTGGCCAGCACTGTCGGTATGGTGAATATTATTGTTCTCCCATTTATTGGTGCAAACATTGTACAAAGGTCAACTGCATAACCGATCCCTATATTACTCTTTTCATGACTCACTTTATATTTCATAAAAAAGTACTTCTAATTATTTTTTTGTTAAATATTTATTTTATTATATAATAGTACTTGGATTTTTACGTTTGCCATGCATGAGTAACTTATAAAATAGTGAAATAATATAGTTTTAATTTATTTTGAAAAAATAGGATTTCTTTTATTATATTTCAATAAGAACATCATCCCAACCAACCACGCCTAGTGTAATCTTCCTCGAATAATGACATTCTCGTGTCGGAGTCGTGGCGGATCCAAGATCCGGAAACGGAGGCGGAATATATAGTATTAGCTTGATTTAGTACGGATATGGCTTTTTTTTTCGTTATTTGGGGCGATCCGGAGGCAACGAGGGCGGACATGGTAATTTTACGTCCCGATAAGTGGAAACTAGTCGCACGGAGGGGGCGACCGCCCTCTCCTGCCCCCTAGATCCGCCACTGGTCGGAGTGGAGAGTTGGATGTTCTACCCGTTGGACCCTACATGCTGGTTTAGTGCTATCGTCCATAGATCACGGTGTTGTAATTCTATCCCAATTTTTGAAATTGAGGTTCACTTTTATTCTTTGTGTGTACTTATTATGTTGCAGTGACTATTGTCGCATCGTCTCTGTCTTCTCCATCGCCATTCGTTTTCCTGAATCCCTAGAAACTAATAGTGGTAACAGCAGCCGCCAGGAAAAAAATTATCTTGAAGGTGAAAAGGGGTTTGATTTCATTATGATATATCTAGTAATTTCCATCCAAAATGTAGGCTATAGATGTTGAGCTGCGACGTGGCAGCAAAGTATTGAATGGTCGGCTCGATGAGAAGTAGAAAGCTCAAGTGCATCATAACCTAAAACACCTAAAATATTTATAATTAAGAGTGAGAAGTATTTAACCATTATAATCATATTTTATAAGAGTCGAAATGAGTCAAATTATGACAACCATGCATCTTAAATCGATCCAACATCTATGTTTATGCTTATCAGTTATGAACTCATAACTTTAATATTGGAAAACTTTTGTATACCATTTATAAGTTAATGGCAATTTCTGGAAAATTGGAAGTCAATTGGTTTAGAAATTGTGTTGCTTTAGATCCATTAAGATTTGAGAGGCAAATCTCTCAGCATTATGTATGTTTGTTATGTAAGTATTGTCAAAAAGGAATAAGTTGGTAAGTAAGCACTAGAAAAGGTATTAGCCTTTTCCCTTTACTTTATTGGTTCCCTCCACCAAATTCTTAATTCGGTCCTCTCTATTTCTTTGTTCATGTGTGTTTAAATAAAGTGCACTAAGTAATAAATAAATAGAGATTTAATATTATTTGTTTTCTCCTGCAATCGGTACTTGATAGGAAGATCTGTTATTAAAGATTACTCCATATACTGTATTTATTACTACTAACTTTTATTTTTTTCTGTAAATTGAAAGTCTATGACAACATTTTCTTTTACATATTAATTAGTCGAGGTGAATAAAAATAAAATAGTATACTTTTTCATTGTTTATTTGGATGGATTAGAATTTTGGAGTGTCTAAAGGACTTATAATTCTCATTATTTATAACTATTTGATGGTTTAATTAGGGTACACAAGCCATTTCTCCAAAGAGATGAAGAAGTACCTTGCTAGAAAAAAAAAAACAAGGTAAATGAATCATCTAATATATTCTTATATCTCATAAAAAAAAAATATTGTTGATTAGTCGCAGTATAAGAGAATTTGAAAAATAAAGGCTTAAAGCTAGAAATTCATGTGATATAGCATATTGTTTACTAAAAATATAAATGTACATAAATAAAAATGACGGCGAGAAGGCCATGCGTTGAATAAAGGAATATATTGTAGTAGTAATATTTAATTAATTATGTGTGCACATTTTTCTTTGAGTTAGCACGTTCTAATTGCCTTTCGGTGGTCAACTAGGCTCTTATATAGCCATTCTTTTTCTAAATCAAATCTTATTTATTTATCCAATACTCCATAATTATATATAAACACACACACGAATAAAAAGAAGAATGTGGGCAAGTCAAAAAATGAAGAAAAAATTGAAAAAAATGAAACCTTTAGCTTCCAAATCCAATTTGATTTCTCGACAATTCCCACTAAGGGTCGCATTTTCTTTATATCCACGTTATTCCTTTGATCCTTTCATTTTTTATGTTATCTGTAAATATTATATTTCGACTATCATAATATTAGGGAAGATTGCTAATATTATCCAGTATTTTGGGCTAATATATCATGAGGTATAAATTAACCTACTTCACAGTCGAAACAATTTGAAGCCAATTATTAATATGCTTTGTTTCAATACATATCATAAATGAATATGATTCAGTATTCTATTTCTACTATATGATGTTGGTATGTAATGGACATCGTTTTAACATTTAAGACTCCTGTAAAATTTATTTTGTTGAAATACAATATTACCCCTCATTAAGTCTCAAAAGGTTTATAAATGAAATGATGGTTCATATCTTACACACGAGACAAGAAAGAGGCAAAGTCAGAATTGAATTAACTCTAGTGGAATAAATTATTTCATAAACAAACTATCAAACTTATAGGAAGCCCAGCATTATTTCTTTTACTCAATCTCCAGATCTACTCAGAAGCCCAGTCCGAAATAGGCACCACTATAGTAGTAGTATAATTTACTCCTCCGTTCGGCATTAGGAATCCCGATTAAGTTGGATGCGGATTTTAAGTGTGAATATTTGGAGTATGTGATAATGGAATTTGTGACCCATTTGCTTTATTATTCGGATGTGTTTTTACTTATGCTTTTTAGTGTTTATACGGAATATTTTTATTTCATTTTTGTGGAAATGTCAACCAGGACTCCCTAATGACGGATGAAACTCATCCTTTTAAATTTCAATTTTACTATTGTTTAAAGAAAAAATGTCCTCTTTCTTTTGTTCACTTCAATTTACAAATCATTTTCACCCAATAGATCCTCCAACTTATGTTCTAAATCGCCATTGAAGATCCCAATTAATCATCTTTGTGCTCTTGCATCAAAACATAATTTTATTTTAAAAACTTAATATTAAAATTACTAAAAATGTAAAAATAGTCTAGTTATCTTTTATATAAAATAATAATAATAATTATTATTATAATGGTGATAATAAATGATTTAGAATGAACAATTTTTATAAGAAAAATTCAAAGAATGGGAAAAGAATGTGTTGAAATAAATGAGTGATAAAATAATACTCCATCCCTCCGTCCCACACTTTGTCGCATTTTACCATTTTGTCGTCTTTACAAAGTTTGTCCGATTGGAATCTTTCGAAAATAGACATTAATACACCCCACAATCTTCTCAATGTAGACCCTTATTTCACTACATACCTCTATTTAATACAAAGTCAAACAATTTCTTAAAATTCGCGATGGATCAAATTAAGAAAAACTTTGTGTGACGGAGGAAGTAATTAATTAAGAAAGTTAATGTAATTTAAAAATTATGACTCATATCAATAATAATAATACTAATAATAATAATAGTAGTAGTAATAAATAAATATAACTATAATTGTAATGTTAATATTATTTATTATTATTATTGTTATTATATTATATTATCATTAAATAACTTGGTAACTAAATCTTAATTCATTATATCATGAAAAATAGTAGTACTAATGTAGTAATTATTATTATGTTCTTGATTAATAATTTATTACGAAAATCTTAATATAATTTTATATTTATAGATTATATCATTATTTTATTAATTAACTATTTAGCTTTAATAATTACGTCAATTAGTTAATTCAGTCATTATGGTAATCAGTTAATTAATTAATATATATGTTCAATATCTTAATAATTTTTTCCTTGATATTTCCAAATAAATGACAAGTAATCTATCAAAAATATTCTCTAGAATAATATTTCGAATGAATAATCATAATCTTCAATAACATTATATTCATAATAGAGTCAAAATGCTATTTCACTAATAATTGATAAGTATATTACTCCTAGTTTTTATTATGTATATTTATATACTAGTATATGATAAATAAAAATCATGAGCCCCTTGTGGGGATTGACACATAACATGTGGTTCCCGCGGAAAAAGGAGGGCTCTCCAATTTGCTATAATGTTACTCTATCAAAACTAGCATACAATTATTTGTATACGTATGCATGTATCTTCTCTTCTGATTGTGTGTGTGTATGCAGTATGCATGTTTATGTTTATGTTTATGTTTATGTTTATGTTTTTGTTTAATTGGTTCAATGGATGGAACATGATCACCCAACACACTAAGTACGAAATATGGCTATTGATGATCACATGTTGATATTTCACTAGTGGCTACCACGTGTTCTCTTAACCTCCTTTCATTTAGAGGAGATTATAATAAAATTAATTTTTCTATATATATAAGGTTTATTTATAGGTTGGATGAAAAAGGCAAGAATGTACTACTGTTTTCCCCATTTCAAGAGTTTGCATTTATACCTGAATGATTATGAAAAGAAATGCGATTGAGAATCTGTCATATCTTCAATGCTCACATATTTTCGAAAATTTTATGGAAGGACACTTATTACATACTCCACTCCATAATTTCAGTTTTCATTTTCTCACCCAAATAAGAAAAGTGGAGTTTCAAAATATTTATAACCAACTGTATATTAACATAGAGCGTGGTTTATATTTTATATGTTAGGCAAACAAAACAAAAACCTTGCTTAAGAGATAACTAAAATCAGTACTTAATTTTACTATAAATTACTCATTCTATTATTGATTGGTTTTAAAATGAAACTTCATGAGCTTCTATCGTGATATAATTGCAGATTATTGTGAGTTGAATCATTAATCGACTTGAAGGATGGTGTTAATTTCATCTTGAAGGTTTAGAAATAGAAGAGGGTTGGTAAATAAAACAAAAAAACAAAACAAATATCTCACTATATAAGTCTCGTAGGCTACTACCATCACCAATTGATTAAACGAAAAAGAACAAACAAATATCTCACTATATAAGTCTTGTAAGACAATTCTATCACCAATTGATATTAAGATGGAATTCAATAGACTTTTACCAATTTAACGTGAGCTACTACTCTTATGTATCGAACTTAATCCAAGTTGAATTGGACTACTTTAGATGGGGACAATTTGACTCCTTTTTCTAGTGCACTAACACAGTGTGTTGTTTAGGCCATGCCACTACCGTCAAGGTTCAGCGTATGTGTATTCGAGATTTCACCAAATATCATCTCTCTCTCATCAAGATAAGATCCATTCCAAGATGTCAAACCGCACATGTACGATGTTTTTAATTCTAGTCACCTAAGTAAGATAAGCTGACGATTCCACAATTGTAAACCAAATAACAGCCTCAATTTCAAATTAATTCCATGGCCTATGACATTTTGCACTGTGGTGAAAGTGAAAGACATTCCCCCCATAGTCACAGTGGAGGAGTTTTGAGGAATCCAATGCTATTCCAAAATGCAATAAGAGCAAACATAGGACCTTCTCTAATGGCTTTATGTTTCCACTGCCTCATGCTTTATTGAGTTTGACCTCAAACTCGACCAAAATTCATACCTCATTCCTCTACCAGAAGTTGTGGCTTGCATCCATGCCCGAAAGCTACGCCATTAGGTCGCTGAAAGCTACGCCATTAGATCTAAAAATTAGGCCACCGAAAGCTACACCATTAGTTACTCATCCAAACATGTCCGAACTCCATGACACGAGAATTATCTCAAGTTTTGAAACTTAGCTGTAAATATAGAGATCCCACTTGATGCAAGGTTTAGGTTGGTGGAAGACCTCTGCTTTTTTCACCAATACCACCTTCAATCTACCCCTATCACAATTGCGTCACTAGAAAATTTGAATCAGCCTATTCATACCTAGTCTAACCTAATATGAAATAAAGGAGTTTATCTTACTTTTAAACATACAATGCGTTTTAAACTACAAGACATGATTGATTGGAATGAGAGGTTCAGTTTGAGTTCCTCCTTTCTAGTATAAGAATATTTGAAAAGAATCAGGAGATGATAAATGTCATAAGAAATGAAATTATCTGACAAATGACTCCCATTCCGTAGAAGAGAGTGCAAGTTAAATCATCCCAACACAAACCAAAATCTTACATTAAAAGAGTAATCACAAACAAAGAGAAGTGAAAATCAATACTGCTGTGCTGCCACATTTCATGATAGAGTACGCTTATTGAAAGATTCCATGGTCAGATTAGCTGAAGGCAGGAATCGAATTCATCTTCCGATTAAATATATCAACCTATAAAACACATCATTTAAGAAAAAATTTTCACTAAAGACATAAACAAAATAAAAAATACTAGTACAGAAATAAAAATGAAATAAATAGATCCCTAAGCACTTAGTGATTTATTTATCTACTTTGCAGGTCATTTTAGGAGAATAAGGCCTTCAAAATGTTTGGTGCTTATCTACTAGTCCCAAGACTAGTGTTGTCACGAAATTATGAAAGATGAAAAAAAGCAGAAAATGTCAAATGTCTGGTGAATGAAATCCTATAACAATAGATGTAACAAAAAAATGGCCACACAACATTTGCTTAGAATAAGCATAAAATTTGCTAATTACTCAACCATGCTTCAGTTTGGAATGACTGAAAATTATTTTGGATAGTTATCAATGTGGTCGCAACTTCCACCAGGTTATTTATGAAATTATAAATTAAACTGACTAAAAAAGTCAGCATGGATTGATGAATCAGAGACTATGTCTTTAGGATTTCGAAATACACAAAAAGGTCCAAAGGATATTCAGATCAAACCTGTCAGATATCTCAGGTTGTGAAGTATACGCATTCACCTGAGATAAACAAATTACAAAAGAAGAAAATGATAAAAACACAATTTAATTAAAGTTGAATGGTATAGTAGTATGTAGTTACTTTAATCTTATCTATCCAGTTATTTGGACATAATAAGTGTTCTATATAAATCCAAATCAAAAGGTCAAATTATATCTTCTTCAGGAAAGTTGAGCCAAAAAAGAACTCTTTGCAAGCATATTTTTGAAATTCTACTATACTTTCCCTGCTTTTTACCATGACATGATTAAAGGGGCTTTTGTTTATTATACTATTTGACACACCTTTACAAGAACAACTTATCAAATATAAGTAAATCCTTCCTAAAAGTGCTTAAAATAAATCCTCACATGCAAGCTATGATAACACTACCTTTTTTCTGAAATATATGACGCATTTTCTTATTTGTTACTTCCCTCCAATATTCAACATGTATCACATTTACTATTCTATAGTCTAAAAGTCTACCCGTACTGAGAATATATTTAAAACTTTCTAAGGTAGAATTGCTAGGCTCCAATATTCATTGACTTAAGAACCTACACTCTCTCCTGGTTCATTAACTTAAATTATGTATGCATTTTAATAAACAACCATGTGATTTCTTGAGAAGCATCCTTCTAAGAGAGGGTCGAGTGAATTCAGTAAAAATGCATAAATGTAAGTATAAGCAAACTACTACCACTTCACCTCAAGTCCTCAACCACACAAAAAGAAATAATAGTGCACAGCTTACCACAATATTTGTGTTCCCTGATTCATATTCGAATTGAAGCTTCTCATCATCACTCAGTGCATAGATCGAATGCAGAGTAAATCGTGTGACTGGAATTCCATCTGGCCGTTGGTGATCATCCATCACAATCTGAATCGCATTGAAAAGATAACAAGATATGGAATTTCAGAAAATTAATACTAGAAATGAACAAGTGCAAGAAATTAAAGCCATACAATGCCAGTTAGTCAATCCAAAATCTTTCCCATGAATAAAAAGTGATAGCAAGCTTAAAACCAGAGAATAACTTATGGCATCACTGGAATTTGTGAGTGGCATGAAACTCCGAGTCCAAGTCCAATTCCAAAGTCAAATAACATAATAACTTATGGCATCATTGTAACCTGCTACTATGTTTCAGTCTTCCTAGATGTTTTACCCATCTATATATGGATTTCCAAAATGATAATTCAAAAAGCGAAAAGAATTTGAATATCAATTCAAATTATTCCATACATTTATTTAATATCTTAGTTAAATAGCCTATATTTTTTAACTAATGTTAGTATAATGGGCACAACACATAATGAAATAAGACTGCTAATAGTTTGCAAGACTTCACAAAAGAATATACACGTAAGAACGCTAAAACGAGAACATGCTCACGAAAGTTAAACGGAAGTATACAGAAATATTAGTCTTAACTGTTTGGCTATAATAAGAAAAATAATAACTGAATCAAACATCCAACTTTTCTAAAACTAAACCATGAATATTAACTAAGGTAGTCGAGGACAAAGCACTGCTCAATTGGTAACATACTTCCCTTCAACTATTGGGTAAGGGGTTCGAGTCACCGCAGAGGGGAAATGGAAAACCACGATTGATCCTCTAAAAAGTAAGAATAAGAAAACATTAAGGTACTCTTTTTGCTTGTGTTTTTCACAAATTTCACCTTCTAGCTAGTTCTTTAAATGGGCAGAAATATGTAAAACACTGATCAAAGTTATTATACAACTATATGCAACCAATATTGTTTTTTTAAAATGCAGCATTTCAAAGACATTCTAACTATTAAAACACGGGCATACGTACAAACATTATATTTATTACTCTCAGCTCATTCCTTTCTCCACGAGAGTAATTATTATCATTTGCTTTTATTTCCAATTTCCAGTTGTGGTTGGTTTGAACCTAGTATAATTTGTTATAACCTATAATTACATATGGAGTCATCTCTTAATAGAGGGAGAGGGAGATGAAAAGGCCAATCATAGAAATGTGTTCTTTGAAATGCTAAAATAAAGGTAATTAACACAATCGGTCAAATCTTGAAACAATTAAACACACTAT